>NW_007247468.1:484425-523878 GCF_000164805.1 Carlito syrichta
GAAGGATCGCTGGAGCCCAGCAGGTCGAGGCTGCAGTGGCCACTGCACTCCAGTCTGGGTAACAGAGTGAGACTCCAACTCAAAAAATAAATAAATAAATAAAAAAGATGGCCAATAATGAGTAGAACTGACAAAAACATTGCAAAAATTCATCAAATTGTGCATAAAAATCATCAGCTGACTGTGAGATGCATAGCAGACAAAATAAACATCAATAGAGAGAGAGGAAAAGTTTAACTGAAAATCTTGGCATGAGAAAGTTGTGTGCAAAACATCCCAAAGGAGCTCTTGCATCCCAACAATGCACCAGCTCACACAGCACCGTCTGTGAGGAAGTTGTTAGTCAGCAAACAAGTAATTATAATGGAACACTCTTTCAACTCACCTGATCTGACCCCCAACGACTTTTTCTTTACCCAAAGATAAAGAAAATATTGAAAGTAAGATATTTTGATGACATTCAGGACATCAATGGTAATATGATGGCAACTCTGATGGCTATTCCAGAAAAAGAGTTCCAAAATTGCTTTGATGAGTAGACTAGGTGCTGGCATCAGTGCATAGCTTCTCAAAGGAAGTACTTTAAGGTGACCATAGTGATATTCACTAATGAGGTATGTGGCACTTTTTCTAGGATGAATTTGCAGTCTTAATTGTCAAAACTTGTATAGCACTGTTTTGCATGTTTTAAAATTTTGTTTAACTGATAGCCCAACTTTAGGCATCCATCTGAAGCCTATTTGTTTTTCCACTATATTATACTTTGAAGAATTTATCACTTTGAAAAAATTAACTTTAGTTTTCTTAATTTAAAATTTGGATTGCGTTTTGTCATATGTTTATATTTTGGCTTAATCATCATATGAATGAAAATTTGGGTGGTTTCCAAATTGTGATAATACAATGATGCTGCAATGGACTTTGTATATTCCTTGCATATATGTGTTTGAGATTTCTCTATGGATTTGCTGGACCACACAGTCCATACATCTTCAAAATTATTAGGTATTGAAAATGCTCTACAAAATGACAGTAGCATTCATGTTAATCCAGCATTAGTGCACATCATTACCAGTATTTGGTATTATAAAAGTTTTTAAAAGTTTTCCAATATGATAAATATAAAATATTTCATTGTGTTTTAGCATGCATTTCTCTAATTATTAGTGAGATTGAACATTCTTTTCTATTTTGATTGGCCATTTTGGTTTTTTGGGGTTTTTTTGAGTTGGAGTCTTACTCTGTCTCCCAGGTTGGAGTGCAGTGGCACACTCACAGTCACTCCAGAGTTGATCTGCTGGACTCCTGCTATCCTTCCACCTCAAGTAGTCAGAACTATAGGTGCATGCTACCATGCCTGGCTAATTTTTTATTTATTGTAGAGATGAGGTCTCACCAAGTTGCCTGGGCTAGTCTTGAACCTGTGGGCTCAGGCAATCCACTCACCTTGGGCTCCCGAAGTGCTGGGATTACGTGCTGAGTCACCAAGCCTGGCCTATATGTTTTTTATATATGTGTTCTATATTGATTTGTATGCTCTGGATACCAACCCTTTTGCAGTTATATATGTTGCAAATATTTTTTTCTAGTGTAAAGGTTGTCTTTTTACTTTGCTTATAGTAACATTAAAATTTTACACTTAATTGCAATAAAGTATATTAGTATTTCCCTTTAAGGTGGGTACTTTTTTGTTTTATTCAATAAATTCTTTCCTACACCTGGGTCATAAAGATCTATGTATGGACCTATAGTTGTGTCTAAAAGTTTTAGTTATGCCTTTCACATTTAATTCACTTGGAATTGATATTCTTTATATGATATATGTTCAGAATTAAGTAATTTCTTAATATACAGAGGATGTCAAAAATGTATACATATTTTAAGAAAGGAAAACATAGTATTAAAATTGTAATAATATATACTGATAACAAAAGCTGAGTACCAGTCACGTTTGACTTCTGCAATTACAAGAGGTGCCCAAAGTGGTGACCAGCAGTGTCCAGACACATTACGGAAGACTACTCCTTGAGCAATGGGCAATGTTGACCAAAGTGTCCATTTATATTGCTGCTCATGTCAACTTCTCCCCAAAGTTCTGCCACTGTAGCCAGTTTTCTACAATTCATCACATCCTTTAAGGTTCCCCATAAGTAGAAGTCAAGGAGTGGTAAGTCAGGAGAACATGGGGATACTTAGTATAACTGTTTCGTTCAACTTAAACTTCATCAAACCACAGCATTTCCCCCACAAACTTCTCATCCTCTTGTACCATATTTTAGAACCACTCATAATATTGTACCCTTCGATCAGGGTCATCTTCATTCAGAGCATGTAATAATCTTGGGATGAAAACTTTTCATTTTTCTGTTTTAAGAATGTGTTCTATGCTTGTTCTGCTAACTCCTGTCTTAAGTGCACATTGATTGGTAGACTTCTATGGTGAGAGTGTAAACTGTTACAACACCATAGCAGAAGTAGCAGGACTTGTTGCTGTGTGAGGCCTCCTGGATCTTCCTTTGTGTACATCACACACAATACCATGCATCTCAAACTTGTCACAAATGCATGCAATTGTTAGGCATGTTGGAGGCTCTGTTACACACTCATGCCTCCATTGTCACTGTACTTCCACAACATTCTCGAATTTCAAATTCCACTTCAAAATGATCTTGTACTCCTAAAATGACAACCATGTTTCTGCCATTTCTTTGACTGTCTTGCATGTCACATGGTGATGCTAGCATTCATTTGATAACATCTCTTAAAATGTGTATACATTTTTTTGGCACCGCCAATAGATATGCATTGTCCTGGTACCATTTATTTCTTAGTCCATTATTTCTACATTATTTTGTGATGTATCTGCAATATACAAAGTTTTCAATCTACATAGTCTATTTTTGGGGCTCTACATTTTGTCCTACTGAACTAGTTCTCTATCTTTGTGCAAATGTTCATATTATCTTAATTTCTATAATTTTATCCTAAATTTTCTTAATGGGTTACTCATATTCATCCACTTATCCTTCCATCTATTCATCATTATTTATTCATATATATTTGTTGAGAGTATAACTGTGCCTAATTTGAACACTGGGAATTTATTAAGCTGATATTCCTGTCTTCATGGAGCTTACATTTCAGGGCCCAGAGACAGACATTAAACAAATAAGTAATTAAATAGGGAGTATGTCAGATAGTGATAAATGCTGTAAAGAAACATGAAACTGGAAAATGGGATCCATCACGTTAGTGCAGATATACTACACAAGTCAAAAATCCGATGGGACAAAAATTAACTTTTTCTCAATAAATGCTAGATATTTAGAGTTTGGAAAAGATAGAAAATGCTCATGCTTAAAATCTGGCAATAGTTTACAACTTTTGGTAAAGAATCTCTGTCCCTGAGAGGGTTAAAAATGCCACCTGTCCTTCCCAGACTCTGGCTATACAGGGAGATTTATTTTCGGTGGTCTCAATGTTTGTGACCCCCCCCAGATTTACATATTGAAATATTAACCCTCAATGTGATAGTTTTAGAAGCTGGGACCTTTGGGAGGTGATTAAGTCATGAGGGTGAGCAGCCATCATGAATAAAATTAGTACCTCTATAAAAGGTACTCCAGAGAGCTCTCTTGGTTTCTCTCAGTCTTGGGACACTGGGAAGGCAGCTGCCGCCACCCGGAAGAGGGCTCTCAGCAGTTGTTTATGCTTCCTATCTGTGATAATTCATTTTAGCTGCTCAAATTGCCCAAGACACTATTCTAGTCACCTAGAAGGAAAGGTCTGAGCACATAAGCTTTCAATCCAGTCCTTTATATATCTTACTCATGACATAGGTTTGGACCACAATAAGACTGCAGCTTATTAGAGAGTCTGGAAGCCTAGACTCGTGTCTGCTTCTGAGAACCTGGGAATAAGCCTAGGGCTCTCAAGTATAGTGCCACCCAAACACAAAAGTTTTATAAGATGTCTGTGCATATTACACAGTTAAAATTTAATATGCATTATTTTTGCTATCTTTCTAATCATAGAGTAAAAAAGTCAATGAACAGTTGCTTTTTAAAGTTCATGTGTTTGTCTTACCTCGGTGTTTTTCATCTTTGGTGGTTTTTACCACTACTCTGTATCAGAATTTAGTATATTTCCTTATTAACACAGAGGGCTCTGAGTGATTCTGGAAAAGTTATTTCCTCTTTCTAAGCTTTTTAAAAGCTTCCTTGCTTTAAAATGGGAGAATATGTAATTTCAGACTTGTTGTGACACTAAGGACTATATTGGAAGTCCTTAGTATAGTGACTGGTGTGGGGTGAACATGAAATAAATGGCGGGCCTTATAATTAGGCTTGTTATACAAATAATTCTATGTATTTGGGAACATCTCCACTACTTGCACATGCTCTGGCACCTGGTTGGGTTCAGAACCCCAGTATCTCTGGTGCCTGGTCTTGTCTGAGTCATATAAAGGGAAGAGTATGAAGTAAGACCACAAGTAAGTCCTGGCTCCAGCATGTTTTCATCACCAACACATGAGGGCTGCCTTTGTCCCAATGAGAGCTACCATAGATAAACGGCATCAACATGTTAGGGCTAACTCATCTGCAAAGCTCCCGAAACTCTAGAACCAGCTGGACGAGGGTAACAGAGCCAGCATTATATCTAGGGTTTGCTGATTTGCATAATCCAATCCTAGTAAAGGTGTGAGCAATGAAACCCCTATAGAGGAACCAAACACAGCATGGGAGTTCTCCATTGCAGAGTATGAAGATCCTGAACTTTCATAGCTCCCACTGCAGGGGGCCATTGGTTTCCTCCTTCTTAATGTTCCAGTTTCTGCCTCGAAGTTCAGAACTTAATTTAACAAGAACCCTCAGGCAGTATCTATTCTGCTGTGACAGTTTAGCAGCAGCACAACAATGACAAACTTCATATGTACAAGGCAAGCTGAGGCATTATCCAGAGTTTAGGATACTGAGGTCTTTCACTTTGACCTGAAATAAGTATGTTGATGTATGTAACGTTCATGAATAAGAAAGTAAGTTTAGTCTAGGGACGTTCAATACTGACTGCTTCTTTGCAGTCTTGGATGGGATAGTGTCTGAAATATTAGATAGACTATTGGGTAATTGTATAATAAACATAAATAATTGGACAAGGTTCGCTCTGGTTGAGTTCTACTGATTGCATCAAAGACAAAAGATGAATATAATATAGGTCCTAGGTCTTGGACCCTCAGTAGCTTTAGTAGATGAAGTCACCTATCATTTATCTAACTATCCATTCATCATTTTTTGCCAACAAATGTTTATTGGACCCCTCTTATATTCCAGACACAATTCCAGACCCCAGTAATATTCTGATGTTAAGGAGGACAGACAAGTAAACAATGACAAGATGAAGATAAGTACTGGCTATTATGAGAGCACAGATGGGGCCACCTTGGAAGGAAGTCCTGGTGCTTCACTTCACTTTAGAAAAACACCAAGCAAAACTTTGACACTATTGCTCTATTTGTTCCAATAACTTTGGGACTTTATATGATTCTCTTATCTCTTCTTCTACATCTTGTGATATCCCGGTGTCTATTATTTTTATGTTGGTCTCCCTGGACTGCTCCTTGGTTTGTTCTTAGTTTTGATGTACTATGGACCTCTTTGGCTGTGACTTCCAGCGCTTCTATCCACATAACTTCCCCCATTCTCTGGAAATTCTCATTCTAAGTACTTCAGTTCTGTTCTCTGGGAGGCCCTCTCCCACCCGAATTGAAGCCATGTGAAGCAGCCTGTCCGGTGGATAAAATTCTTGGTGAGGCTCCTGGGTGAAAGTTCTTTGGCCTCATGACCTGACATCTCCAGATGCCCACTAAAGGCATAAGTCCCCAGCACAAGGCTGCCTCCCATGTGTGTCTGATGGCTGAAATTAAGGGCAGCAGGGCTGAAAGCAGATATGCTGACGCCACAGTTAGACAAGCTTGCACCAAGGCTGTAAAACACCCTTGGCGGAGCACACCAGTAAATTGTCCTACTAATTAGTTTATTATTTCATTTGAGAGATCAAATACATAAATAAAATTAATAAACCCTGCAAAATAAGTGCAGCACTGGAAATAAAAGTATTTCTCAGGTCATTGCCTTAAACACAGATATTACATGCTAGAATAATGTTAACACAAGAAAAACAAATCATGCTGCCTTACAGGCTGGAACATACCACCAGCAGCTGGGATTTGAGGAGTAGATGATGAGCTTTGAGATAGGTCAGAAAACATGAATGGCATTCCCTACTCTGTCATTGCTTGTTGTGTGACCTTGAACAAGTCAATTTACTCTCCTACTCCCAACAATGTACTCATTTGCTCATGAGTAAAATAAGGAGGTTGAACTATTTCTGAGGCTTGATTCAGCTATGAAATTTCAAGGTTATAAGAGTCAAATAAAAATGTTGAATTATTACGAACTAAAGAGTACACAATAAAAACGAAATGGAATCTGAGAATCCATGATAATATTCCAGTATGGATTTAAGAACTTGGAGAGATTTTAGATAACGTCTAACTCAATACTCACTTTATAAATGAAAGGGAAAGGGGAACAGAATTTGCGTTTATGGAGAACCTGTTATTTGGTAAGAGCTATGCCAAGGACTTCCACATATTAACCCCAAGAAACAAGCTCAGAGAACAAATAAAGTGTGGTAAAATCCTCACAGAGAGAAGCAAATCTAGGTTTTCCACTCTTAGTCAAAGGCTTTTCCACCAGACTGTGTTTGATCACCCACTCTTTGTTGGGATCCCAGACTTAGGTTACTCAGTGTCTAGTGCTTGCTGGACTCTTGAGACACACCAAGGGCAATGAGCCCTGGGCTGTGTCCCTTTCATGCACCATTCACACAAGTTCAGATGGCAAAGGAAGTAGTACAAGTGAGATGGAGGTATTCCCTTAGGTGATTGTTCTCAGGCATCAAAGGACATGCTGTGTGGCAGATTCTCCCTTCACCCTGAAGCACTCATTGCCCAGTGGCTGGGAGTGCTGCCCCCTCACAGCTTGAAGCTGAGAACCTGCTTCCACTGTTGCCCTAAGCTAAAGAGCACCTCATCTCCCAGGAGAACAACCTTTCCCTGGAACACCAGGCCTCCAATAATTGGCAGGAAGAGGGGTGAATCTAAAAGCCAGGCCTCCTTGCTTCCATTTGGCACAAGTCTGCAGGGCCATCTCAGCTTCAGAGTTTCCCATGGAATTGGCTGAGGTCTCTGCTCTGACTATATCACTGTTTAGCTTCCTCCTCTGACTAATTTTGATGTCTTCACTCCCCCATTAAACCTTCTACACGGGAATGTGTCTCAAAGCCGGCTTCCTGGGAAGGTGGACTTGCAATGCTGTGAAACCTTCAAAAGCTAAAATATAAACAATTCAACTTGGGTAAAGAAATGGTAGAAAACAACGGTGCATGTACAGAGAATAGGAAACTTGGAAACAAATCATTCCTCACAATGAGAGTTTTGGCCTTGGCTCGATAGTCTGGGCAAAAAAAAAAAAAAAAAAATTCAGGTACTGGTAAAGAAATTTTCTCACTCTGTCTAAAACTGTCCCTGTTAGGGGATATGGAGTCCTGAGGGATCAGTTAAAGCAGGAAGGCAGGTTGTTACAGTGGCAGCTGGGAGGCTAGAGTGGGAAGGATGGGAGCTCTGGCACCAGATGGAGCTGCAGTCACAGGTCGGTCGTGCAACCTTGATCATGGTACTGAACCTCACTAGCCTCACTGTCCTTAACTATAAAATGGAGATGATTCCTATCTGGCACGGCCATTGTGACCCTCTGCTACATGCTTTGACAACAGGTACAGTGACTCTTTCTCTATAATTATCCCCAAAGATAAAACGCTGCAACATTATTTCACCCAAGAGGTCTTTGAATCTTTCCTGTAGCCCTTAGTTTGTCTTGGAACTCATTAGAAGACAGTATACAGTTGTGTCTCAGTATCTGCAAGGGATTGATTCTAGGAGTCCCCATATTAAAATCTATGGATGCTCAATTGCCTTATATAAAATGGAGTAGTATTTGCCTGTCACCTATACACATACTCTTATATACTTTAAATCATCTCTAGATTATTTATAATACCTAATATAATATAAACACTATGAAAATAGTTGTTATATTTTAAAATGTGTATTATTTTTAATGTTGTATTTTTAAATTGTTTTTTAAAAAATATTTTTGATCTTAGTTGGTGGAACCTGCAGATGCAAAACTCACAGATGTGGGACTCAGGGGCTTCTGGTTGAGGATATGAAAGAAAGAAAAAGTCCTGATGAGTTTTGACCTCAGGAATAGGAGGAATGTTGGGACTTGAGAGTGACTGTAAAAATGAAATATCCTGATGTTTGGAGAATATCTAGCCTTTCAAAAGTCATAGTCCAATACCTCAACTACCAGAAAGAAATCAGACAGATACCTGACTGCTCAGGGTTTTAAAGTCCTCTCCTCTTTCTCTACTTTTTTAAGTAAAGAGAAACAGATACATCAGCTAAAAAAACTAGGTCTAGAAATTGTCATATCACTCATTCGTTTGGCACCCAAACATGTAGGGCAAGGAGACAATCAGTCTTAGAATGATGTAGGAAGTATTACAGAGGCACAATGAATGGAATATTTAGCATCAGGTAGCAAACCTGGATAGAGAGACAGAGATGACTGTCTCTCAAGGAAGTATCACTTGAGCTCTTCTAGGTTCCTAGATGGGAAAGAGACTAGCACAGTCCAGATGGGCAAGGGAATGGTGCCGACCAGATGGAGAAACCCGCTCAGGTCATTGCCTCCAGGCGTCAAAGGACATGGTATGTGTACAGATTATCTATGGGCAATGCAACAGCTCAGGGGAAAATCGTGTGATATAAATTTTTTACTATTGTATTGACATTCTAAATTATTTCTATTTTTTCTCTGCCATTATTTTAACATCATTTTGCATTGGCACTACCATGCTTGATATAAAACTCCACCCTCTTAAGCATTTGAATAAAATATCACTTTTATCTTAAAGGTGGGCAAATATAAGCTCAGAGAGAAGAGATTCATCCAAAGTTATAACTCATAAGATGGGACTCAAAATACTTCTGACCTCAGATCATCAATTTTTTCTACTAAATATCAGTAACCTGAACAAGTATGACATGATTCTTTTTGTATCTCACTACACTGTTCAATACTCAACTTTGTTAATGACAAGACTTAAGTTATCTATGGTAATGGGAGACTTTTTCTAACATATTGTTTTTTTAAAAATACAGTCCATTGTTCAATGTTGAATAACAGGCATATTAAGATATATCTCAGGCTATATAAACAACCACTACTGGGATCTATATTGTTTTATAGTACACATGTGATTAATCCTTATTAATATTGAATTCTTCTCTGGTGGGATGCTATGTACAATTGTTAAATGGCCTGATAAAAATAAACAGGAATGGAGAGAGACCAAATTCCATAACTAAAACTTGGGTTCAGTTCTGAAAGCTTAATTGTTACTATAAATGTAAATGCAAGTGAAAGTTGATAGGATGGGGTGGGTATAGGAGCAAAATTCTTGAAATCTTAGAGTCCATAAGGAGACAATACGGAGATAAAAACTGAACTCTTTCAGCATGAGATAGATTTCAGTTTGCAACTTTACTGCTGTGTGGCTGAGAACAAGCTTCTCAACTCTTCTGAAGCTCAGTTTCCTCTTCTGCAAAATAAGGCTGTTCTGGGATCAATTGAAAGAAGAGAGGTTGGCAAGAGTTTGGTGTATGTAAGCATTTGGTAGACACATTATTAGTTCTCTGAGCCACTGCATCCACATCTTTAGCTGATCAGGAAAATATTGCTTAGTGGGAGCAAAGACAAATTGATGTAGATTAAGCAAATAATTGATTTTTTAAAACTCAATCTGATCTAGTACATTTGAAAATGAAGTCATATGAATGTATCAAATAGCACCTAGATTTGTAAATTGGGAGCTATCGTCTCTAGAAATTTGAATTCTTGGCACATTGTTTTTTTTTTTTTTTTTTGAGCTGGAGTCTCACCCTGTCGCCCAGACTGGAGTGCAGTGGCCGCTCCCGGTCACCGCAGCCTCAACCTGCCGGCTCCAGTGATCCTTCCGCCTCAGCCTTCCAAGTAGTTGGAACTACAGACATGCACTACCACGCCCAGCTTATTTTTTTGATTTATTGTACAGATGTGGTCTCGCTGCCCAGGCGGGTGCAAACCTGCGGGCTCAGGCAATCCACTCACCTCAGCCTCCCAAAGTCGCGGGATTACAGGCTGAGCCACTGAGCCTGGCTTCTTGGCACACTGTATATTTATTTACTTTTCTTCTCCAACACATGCATGCTAGGTAGATTGCTCCTTTTAAAATATTTCAAGTACTATGTAAATATTTACAACTTTAAGTCAAAATCCACCCAATACCATAAACTTAAGACACAGGTGTAAAGGGCAATTTGGTAATATGTAACAAAAATCCCCAAATTTGGTTAAACCTATTACCCACTTTAAGGAAAATTCATCATAAGTAAATAATTATGGATGTGCTCAAAGATACATCCATAAAGATGGCTATACATCTTTATCATAGTAAATGTTATAAATAAAGAGATTCAACAACAGTTGTCTGGAAAAATACTTTTTTATCTATTATAAAGCCATTAAAATGATATTGAAGAAGAGTATTTAATGTCATTTAAATATTTTCTTAACTTTTTAAGTTGAAAAAATAGGACAGTAGAATGTATCATATAAGCCTACTTTTGTGAAAAGTACTTAACTGGTCGGGTTCGGTGGCTCAGCCTGTAATCACAGTACTTTGGGAGGCCGAGGCGAGTGGATTGTCTGAGCCCGCAGGTTCGAGACCAGCCCAGGCAATTGGCGAGACCTCATCTCTACGATAAACCAAAAATTAGCTGGGCATGGTAGTGCATGTCTGTAGTTCTGACTACTTGGAAGGCTGAGGCAGAAGGATCACTGGAGCCCAGCAGGATGACACTGGGGTGGCCATGAGAGTGACACTGCACTCCAGCCTGGGTGATGGAGTGAGACTCCAACTCAAAAGAAAAGAAAAGAAAAGTACTTAAGTAAGAAAAAGATGAAAAATAATATATCAGATGTTATAAATGTTTAATACTGAATAATAAGAGTGGAATAATTTTAATCTCTTATTTTTGCTTACTTGTATTTTCTAAAATTTCTACCATAAATATTCATTATTACTTTGGAGGCTACTGACTCTCTTAAATTTTATATAAAAACCCATGCCATAAACAACATGAAAACAAACAACATTCTGGAAAAGTATATTCATAGACAAATACTTGTTTGTTGACAAATGCATTGTTTTTGTACTATAAAAAGTTAAGCAAACTGATGAGAAAAATATTTTGATATCTCAGTAGATAATAAATAAATAAATAATATAATATGTAATATAATAAATAAACATCCATGTAGAAATAGTCAAGTTTAGAAACAACCATATATATGAAAATTAATAACATGTGGTGGCTTTTCTTAACCTATCAAATGAGCATAGTTTAAATGAAAGGGGAAAACTAGTTAATACTCAATGCTAGTAGGGACAGAAATAGGTTTTTGCATATGTTAAAGGTAGAAGTTAAAAATAATGTATTTTTATAAAATACATAAGCGATATGTATCAACAACATTAAATATTTGTAACTTTTTATTGGCTATTTTACTTCTGAGAAATTTTGAGTAAAGAAATCTCTAAATATAGAATCTATATTATGAACAAAAATGTTCAATGTAGCATTATTTATGACAGGATTATTGGAAACAACTTAAATGCCTATTTGTAGGAGAGACATTTTCACTGCAGAATAGTATGTAGGATGTTATATAGTAAAATAAAATGTGTATCTTTTAAGTGAAAAGCATGACTTACCAAATATGTATGTGCATATCAAACATCCCCCCCCACACATACACACATTCACACAATAAGAATAGATAGCAAAGAAACACACAAAAAATTTTTAAAGGTGTTATAGATGTGTTGTAGAATTGATTTTTTCTTCTTTCTTTTTTTTAGTGGTGTGTCTGTGTCTGTGTGTGTGTGTGTGTGTGTGTGTGTGTGTGTGTGTGTGTTTCTGAGTACATGTATGTGTGTTTCAAATTTCCTTTAGTGAGCATGGGTAAGTTTTTCAATGTGGAGACTCCTTTTATGAAATTAAAAAATAGAACTGTTTTTTATATTATCGTGCCTTTAGGACCATCTAGAGAAGTCTTGTCTTGAACATAGAGATAGCTAGAGGAATATTTGTCCATTTAACTGTCTAAGTTGAGAAAGTTGCTAGAGGAAAAACACAGTAATAGAAGTTAAAGGTAGTTTGCAATCAATTTAGAGTCTGGTAGGTATCTTAAATCAGTTTTATGAGGAGCATATTCAGCTGCAGAAAACCATGAAAGAAAATAGGAAGATAAATGATATTTCTTTTATCTTTTAAATGTGTGCTTAGGGAAAAAAGGAAGGTGACCATAATGAACAGAAAATGCATCGGAATAGAATATAAAAGAAGGCACACACATATAATTAACCAGTATTCTTCCTTCAACTAATTTAGATTTGTAAAACAAACTGGGGTCATATATATGTGGCTAAAAAGGTTGGAACTAGCCACTGAGCTTCTTAAGAAATAGACTTTAGCTTGGATGCTTGTTTCTTGAACAAGAGATGCTGAGGGAGATGAACAGGTTGGTCAGTGATACATACAAAATGTTTGTACAACCAGTAGTCACTAATTCTATCTCCCCATATCAAAAAATGTCAACCTCATTTCACAGGTTACTCAGGCCAAAAAATTTGGAGTCATCTTTGACACTTCTCTGTCTCTCTTTTCCCCCAAAATCCCATTTCTAATCCATCAGCATATCGTATTGGCTCTACCTTGTAAGTGTATTCAGAGTCCAATCATTTTCCCCAATTTCTCCTGCAGCAACTCTATTCTGAATTACCACCATCTTTTACTTTGATTATTGCAGTAGTATGCTTAGAAGTTTTCTACAACTTTCTATTATCCTTCTTCATTGTATTCTTAACAAAGCAACTTCACTAGTTTGTGTGTGTGTGTGTGTGTGTGTGTGTGTGTGTGTGTGTGTGTGTGTGTGTGTAAGCAGGATTTATTGAGAGTTCAGAAAAATCTCCCACCGTGGGAGGGGACCTGAAGGGGTTGCCTCCAAAACAGTTATGCTAGTTCTTTAAAAAAGTAAGTGGGAGAGAGAGAGACAGAGAGAGAGAGAGAGAGAGAGAGAGAGAGAGAGAGAGAGAGAGAGCCAGAGAGATGCCATGTTATTGTTTTCCATCCTACTCAGTGTCTAAAAGCCAGAGTACTTTTTGTCGACAGAAAGCCCCGACCTTGATGCAGCTTCTAGTTACTGCCATGACATCACTTCCTGCCACACTTCCCCTTGCTCAGTATGCTCTTCTGCTTACTGGCTTGCTTGCTGTTCCTACAGCATACTGGGCACTCTGCCACCCTTAGGGATTTTACACTGACTTCTCTCTGATCCAAAACGACTTCTTCTAGATGTTGTGTGGCTTGCTCCCTCACTTTCTTCAAATCTTTGTTAAAATGATCTTCCATTATTGCAGGCTTTTCCCTGATTATCTTATATAAGATTGCAGCCCATTTATCTAGGGCCACTGCTTTGCACAGCTACTAGGAATGGCATTTGTATCATAGTCAACATGAGTTGTACCCCCTTGGAGCTGAGCAGTGTACAGACTGAGCTGCTTTACAACGTAGTCCTGTCTATCACCGTCTCCCGCCTGTGTTTTTCTTCTTTAAGTACTTAACACCACCTGATATATTTTTAGTTAATTATTTGTTAATTGTCTCTCTCATCCCTACTATCACAAAAGCTTCACCAGAGCAGTGATTTTTCCGTTGTGTGTATCATTATGTCTCCAGAGATCAGTCACCTGTCTTGCCATAGATACTTAGTAAATATTTACTGAGTTAATGTATGAATGACCATGGCAGGTTTGTGCTAGCCAATATGGTAGCCTCTAGCTATGAAAGAATCCTGGACACTTGAAATGTGGCTAGTATGACTGAGGAACTTAATTTTTTTATTTTAATTAATCAAATTTAAATTAAACATGAAATCGTATACAGCATTTCCCCACTAAATTCGACTTTATGGTTTTTATAGGACTACATTTTATTTTAACCCATTGTGTTGTATATTAATATTACTTAAATGAAATAATTTACTTTTTTAGTATGGATACTAAAAAATTTAAAATTACATATGCTGTTTGCATTATACTTCTACTAATTTCTTCATCTGTAGGACAATAATGGTACCTATCTTAGGGGTGTTTTGAAGCTTAAATGAGGTAACACAGTTAAAATACCTGGCATAGTGCCTAGTTCATAATAAATGCTCAGTAAATGTTAGTTATTATTGTACTATTATAACTATCATTATAAAACAGAGGGCACTATAGACACATACATACAGGCTGGTTTTCATCTTTGAGTTGAGGAAAGGCATATTTTGAAATGTGTTTGGGCAAAGTTCTGAAACAAGACTATGAATAAATTAAATCTTAAGGGAGGAAGTTGGCAGAATACGTGGTGGTCAAAGCACTCTCAAAGCAAAGGGGAGTGATAATTCAAATTGCAGCCTTTCTGATCCCAAAGCCTGTGCTGTGAAACACCTTATGATTGTGAATCTTAAAAAACTTGCATCAATTGAAATAAAATTTAAGACAAGAGGAGACTCTTAAGATGCTCAGAAGAGTGCATTTAACCTTGAGATGAACAACCTTGAAATCTGATTTGAACCAGTTCTTCCCAAACTCTATGTCTGAAGATCCCTGAAGAGTTATTTGAATTTATTATTTGGGGTATAAAAACCCTTATGATATTTTAAATTTTTCTTTTGATTGCAAACATTGATATATGTATGTTCTAAATCACATGAATGGGCACATTATAAATGGGCAAAGCTATGGGATTTTCCTACCAGTTTTGTGATCGTGTTATGATTGTACTCGTTCTAGTAATTACCCAGAGTGACTAAATCTTTAATTCAGTTCTTTTCAAACTAGGTCCTGAGGACTACAGGAGCATATCAAAGGTCCACAAGATTTTATTTTATTTTTAATTAATTAATTAATTTGTTTATTTATTTTTGAGTTGAAGTCTCACTCTGTGGCCCAGACTGGAGTGCAGTGGCACACTCTTGGCCACCGCAGCCTCGACCTGCTGGGCTCCGGCGATCCTTCTGCCTCAGCCTTCCAAATAGCTAGAACTACAGGTCCGCACTACCACGCCTGGCTAATTTTTGATTTATTGTAGAGATGAGTTCTTGCCAGGTTGCCCGGGCAGGTCTCAAACCCGCGGGGTCAGGCAATTCACTCACCTCGGCCTCCCAAAGCACGGGATTACAGGCTGAGCCACTGAGCCCAGCTATTTTATTTTATTAATCATTTTTGAGTCAGAGTCTCACTCTGTTGCCCAGACTGGAGTGCAGTGGCATGATCATAACAATCACAGCTCACAGCAACCTTGACCTCCTGGACTTAGGTGATACTTCCTCCTCAGCATTCTGAGTAGCTGGGACTACAGGCATGTGCCACTGTGCCTGGTTAATTTTTTTAATTTTTTACTTTTTGCAGAGACAAGGTCTTCTATGTTGCCTAGGCTGTTCTCAAACTCTTGGGCACAAGCAATCTACCCGCCTCAGCCTCCCAATATGCTGGGACTACAGGCATGAGCCATTTTGTCCAACCCATAGATTTTATATTTTTACTTTTAAAGGAGTTAATGCAGAAGACTTAGCCAATTCAACCCTTTTTCAGTAGAAAATGTTCTGTGAGAGGAAGATGAAGAGACAGAGAGATATTTTTGATTGACAGGATCCAGTACAATTTTAGTCAGATGCTTTGAATTACTCCCCCCCAAAAAACCACACACCACATTCTATAAACTGACATACACATCATAAGTATTATTATTTCCCTTCAGTACCATTCATATACTTTTGTGTGTGGTTGTGTGTGTGCATGTGTGTGTGTGTTTGTGTGTGTTTAAGCTGTCAAAAACATATAGTACGTGATAACTTGCCATTTGGAAAACATCAAATCATCAAATTATCTGTACACACCTCCTCCACCCCCCATCATGAAATGAAAATTGTTCTGAACTTACTGTCACACCTAGAGGGACCATTTTAATTGGCTTCACAATGTATCTGAGGGTTAAACTAATTTATGTGAACCTCACAGCTGGACAACTGCCCAACACTTTATACTAGCAGCTGTTTGACGCAATAAACCAAGAATCAGATTTTCTAGCAGCAGAAATAAATTTTTAACAATGTCGCCCATTTCCACAGAGACAAAATACAAGATATGATTTCTGTATGAGATGATTGTGATAGAAACCTCCTTGGAGGAAGGGTGTCACTTTCTAAGTCAAGGCCCTGTCCTGCCACATTATTTAAGCACAACATGACATAGAAATATATTTAATAGGATTTGGCTACAGGCAAAAAGTCTGAAAAACAGTACAGGAATTCGAAGAATCTGCTGTTGAGTTATGCATGGAATTCAGAATTTGCTAGAGTCGAAATCCTTGAGACCATCTTTGGCTCGTGACAAAAGAAAACAAAACAAAATTTTCTCACAAGTAAAACTATACTGGTACACTCATTATGATAATAGCCATCATATTCTAGAACCATGGAGAAGATAAAAAATACATCTTTATGTTTAATTTACAAGGCAGTTCCATTGAAATTATTTTTATTCAGCACATACTAAATAATTGGCACTAGACTCTTTGCAATTATCTATTTATTAATAAGAATAGCTGTAGCACTACTCGTTTGTGAGTTATATATTTATAATTTTGCAGTAATGTTGTAAGATAGATATCATGCTCTCACCATCTTTGATTCAAGTGTTTGAAACACAATGTGGTGGGAAATCATCTTGCACCATTCAAAAAGGACAACCTGTAAGAAGGGAGAAACGAGACAAAGCAGCCTGGATCACTGCAAACCCTTATGGAACAAAGTCACCATTTCAGACCTGGTCAATTACCCCAGGACTATTATGTGAGGTAAAGAAATATGCTCTACTTTATTTAAGCTACTGTTGTTTGATGTATCTTTTACATGTGAGTCAACTATCTATAATTCAGTGAATATAAATTCCATATAAAATTGCTATCTTGATAATTTAGAAAATAGGAAATTTCACTTTATTTTCAGGCAAAGAGAATATATATCAATGGTACTCTTGGCTAACTATTGGGAAGAAACAGAAAAGCATGGCTGGGCTCAGTGGCTCAGCCTGTAATCCCAGCACTTTGGGAGGCCAAGGAGAGTGGGTTGCCTGAGCCCGAGTGTTTGAGACAAGCCTGGGCAACTTGGCGAGACCTTGTCTCTACAATAAATAAAAAATTAGCCAGGTGTGGTTGTACATGCCCATGGTTCTGGCTACTTGGAAGGCTGAAGTGGAAGGATTGCCAGAGTCCAGCAGGCCGATGCTGGGGTGGCCATGAGCATGCCACTGCACTCCATCCTGGGCAACAGAATGGGACTCCAACTCACACACAGATACACAAAAAGAAACAGAAAAGGCAGAACAACACAAAAATCCTATTCATTAATTATTATAAAATCTAAGAAAGACTACAGACTATACCCAAGTGTCTAAAAACACAATGAATAATGGTTCTAGCCATTGAATTCTGAACCTGCTGCATAAAGTAGAAATTAGAGTGAACACAAATAAATTTTTTTTCAGGGAGAAAACATGTACAGACACATGGTTAGCACAAAGTAAATACTATTGTCTCTCAGTATCCATGGGAGATTGGTTTCAGGATGTCTCACAAACACCAAAATCTGCAATGTTCAAGTCCCTTATACAAAATGGTATAGTGTTTGCATAGAGCCTATGCAAAACTTCCTGTATACTTTATATCATCTCTAGATTACTTATACTACCTAATACAATGCCTATATGTCACTTATTCATGTTGATTCAATGTAGTACTCAGCATGTGCAAATTCGAGTTTTGTTTTTGGAACCTGTGGCATTTTTCCCCCTCCCCGCCAAATATGTTCAATCTATGGTTGGTTCTATCCATGGATGTAGAAACAGATGGCTAACTGAATTTAAAAAATTTGGTCAACATTGTTGCCTTTTAATCAAAATATTTTGAGTTTTTTATTAGTCATCAGCAATAATTTTCCCATAGCATCAAATAATAAATATTTTATGCCTGTTGTCAAGGGGCAAAAAAATCAAGTATGTAGTTGCTTGTATAACCATTTAAAATGCAACCATTAAATAATGTAAAAACAATTCTTATCTTGAGCCTTTGGTCAGAATTGGTCTGCAGAGCATTTGTCCACTTCTGTTTTAGCCCAATGAGGAAACAGTGTTCTAAATAGTATAAGCAGTCTGGTTCAGTGAGAAATCTGAAGTCTAAAATTTTTAAAATGAGTATATAGTAGGTCAACTTTTGATGGGTCCCCATTTATGAAGCCCCAACTTCTTTATGTGACCTTTCACAGAGTGACCCCAGCCTGCCTTGCTGATCGTGCCTGTAAACTCATCAGAATGTCCATTATTTTCTAATCACATAAACTATTGGACCTATATACCTTTGCTCATGTTCCCTTCTTTGCCTTCCCGTGCTTTCCTTGCCTGGGTAATTCACTTGTACATAATTTTGTGTTGACATATTACCTTCTCTGTATAGCCTTCCCAAGACTCTGCCTCTATCTCACACTTTAAGTCAATATTACTTCTCCTGTACTCTGATATTACTTTGTTAATGTCTCTACTATATCACTTTTCGCACATACTAGATATGACTTAGGTATTTTCCTCTCTTTCAGATTTTTGGCAGGGAAAGGTTTTTGGTCAGCACCTTGGACAGTACCACACAAATGTCCTCAAAAAAAAAAAAAAAAATCTACTCTTTATTGAGTCTCTTTTGCATCTGGCACTGTGCTAAGTTTTTATAATCATTAACTTGTTTAATTCTCACAACTTGGATCACTGAGATAACTTTTAACCCTTCTACATTACAGATAAAAGTTCCAGAAAAGTTAAGCAAATTGCTCATGGTATCAGAGCCAGTAAAATGACAAAGCTTGAACTCAAACCCCATTATGATGGAACATGAAGTCCATGCTCTTGACCTACTATGTTGCTTCATTGTAGAATAAAAAAATAAGATCTGCAGTTGAAGTAAGTTATCATCACTCACTGCTAAAGCATTTCTAGGATCTGTTGTAATTTTTTTTAAAAGGATGGCACATAATTAGTTTCATAAGTGATCAGAGGAAGAGGGAGCACTTTTGAGATCAACTGGTCTAGCTCCCTTGTTTTCCAAATGATAAAACAGTTGCAATGAGACAGCACTTATACTTAACCCAAGATCTCCTGCTTTAAACCAAGATCTCCTGCTTTCTAGTTGAGGTCTTACTGAGTCAGTTATTGTCTTTAGTACTTTCACAAGGCTGTCACCTAAGTCAACCTCATTCCACATTATTTAATTGGTAGAATAAATATTATCATTTTTGAGTAAATGTGAAAGTGAGGCCTTTACAATAAGTTAAAATTAGGTTTTTCTTCCAAATACAAATTGATAAAATAAACAAAATTGCCTTTGGTTTCATTTTAGAATAAGATCTTAGAGTTAGTTTGATGGTCCTCTTCAGGACCCCTCTAATCCTCTGTCACAAAACTTACTCCTAACATAGCACTTATCACAATGCATTTTATTTGCTTATCAATCTGTCTCTGACTAGATTCTGAGCTCCCCAAGAACATGGACCATATCTATATCCCTATTGTCTAACACAACATTTGTCACAGAATTGGTGAAGACATGAAGAGTTACTGACTTATTGCATTGAAATTGGATCTAGGAGCTGTGACCAAGGAGTGGCTTATAAATGATATAAATGTATTTCTCACAGTTCTGGAGGCTGGAAAGTAAGGCACTGGCAGATTAGTTGTCTGGTGAAGGCTGACTTCCTAGTTTATAGATGACCATCTTCTCACTGTGTCCTTGTATGGCATAAGGGGTGAGGGACCTCCCTGAGGTCTCTTTTTTAAGAGCAATAATCCCATTCATGAGGGTTTTATCCTACCAAATTCTCCACCACCAAATACCATCACATTGGAGATTAGATTTCAAATATGAATTTTTGGGGGGGTGGGGAAGAAAGGGAGTGTATGTGTATTATCTGAAACTTAGTTAGGTCATCACCCTTGTATACTTCCCTGTTCCACAAAACCTTTTCCTCGACAAGTTGTTAGAAAATGCCTGTGAGACTCTGGCAGTTTATTTTTTTCCTGAAGCCTGAAATATTAGAAGAATTCAGGTGGTCAAATTCGATGTAATCAGTGTTTCTCAGGGAACATTGTGGATGGATGAATGCAGGCTGATTATACAGTAAATATTTAATTTTAGATTCTGATTATTTCATATTGACATTTCATAGCAGTAAATATTTTTATGACGGATTCAGCCTACACCATGAAAATAACTCCCTCAATGGCAGAGCCTACACATGTAATTGTATAATTTAATACTCTCATTTAGAACATTTTTATTTTTTAAAATTATTTTAGATTTTTAAAAAATTTCTTATCTGAGAAGGATAAACCTTAAGCTCTCTGGGTCATAGACTAATTAGTCTCTCACAGGAAAATGGAAGACTCACTTTTCTAAAATCACTATTTTGATTTGGGTATTTTTCATTTTCCAGTGCCAGTCAAATCCACATAGAAACAGTTATGAAAGAGTTAAAACAGAAACCTCTATGAAGAGACGTTCAATTGATAGCTTTTGTTTTCATTGGAAAAGGGTGATTTCAGACATTTACTGGAACCATTATACAGGGTTTTTGAGAAAATGTTGGTTGAGGCATAGGTGTACAGGTTTTCAGAGAGAACCAGCTCAGAAGCTTTTAAAATTATGTGTGTGTTGGAGGAAGAGAATGTGTTTAAAGTCATCTGGTTTCTAGAAACTAGTAAGTAATTCTGCCTCAAGTATTCAAGAGCATTTTATAAAAGGTATGTGAAAAGCTCTTCTTCATTACAAGTCCAGTACATCTCATTCCTAGCAGTTGTAAGAGACCCAAGAGGAGATGTTGTGAGATATGATCGCCATTTTATAAATGAACAAATTGACACTCAGAGGAGCTTGATAACGGACCCAAAGGATACAACTAGCAAGAGTTAGTGGAAGATAGTTTTTCCCCTACTGTGAGCTTCCTGTGGGAGAACATTAGTGTTTCTTCCATCATCTTTACTTGTGACCACTCCTATAGAGGTGGGATGGTCAGCTCTGCTTTTCATCCTCCTATCTCAGGGGTCAGTAGTCTTATAGAAGACATGAGTTCTGCACTGTTTCATCATGCTGTCAGTCTTGACTGGTCCAGGAGTCAGTCTAACTCTGGGATTTCATCAATGGGTCTACTTTGTTAATAATATAAAGTCACGTTCTGTAACTTATCCTCAAAAATCCATATGAATACTATTTTGGCCTCCATCTTTACGCCTTTATTTCATTTCTTAACATCCTCAGAATTCAGCAGGGAGGTAGGATGTTATTTACCAGGCTCTGCCCTTGGCGACCCTAAAAGTAACTAACAGAGATTCAAATTCTTCAAAGCTCATGCTTAAAAATCACTACTCTAGTAATGACAACAGTAACAATCACCAAATAATCCACTGACTCCTCTATATTTTCCAGCCTTTCTTGCAGATAGTTTGGGGTTTGGTTATTAGCTCTAATCAAGAATCTGTGAGAAAAAAAGTGAGATGTGTTATTTCTGAGTAGAAATGGCTAAAAGCTGGCATACCATGTACCTTTCATTATACCATGCTCTTAGATATGGCATCACCATCTTCTTAAATGAGGTAAGGAGCCCAGAGATTCTGAATTCCCATGTGACCACATGGAACCATCTCTGTACCCTAATCACATTGGGCTTTGTGTAAGAAAGGAAACAAAAACAAAAACATCTGATACGTTAGTACTTCCATTCAGAGACTGGGGATATTTTGTCTCAACAGCAGAGCATAGTCACTGCCTAACTAATATACCTAATATGCCTCATAAGGAAGTGACTAAGAAAATACATGCCGATGTAGGTTTTAGATATGAGCAAGGTGGATACAAGGCTAAAACAGCATAGTAAATAAGGAGGACCTGCATAGTTATGGTCAAAAAAAAAAAGTGTCAGTTTAATCATTCCTTAATAAGGGTTTGTGTAATACATTAGCTATTTTTTAAATTTTAATTTTGTGTGTGTGTGTGAGTTGGAGTCTCACTCCGTTGCCCAGTTGGGAGTGCAGTGTCACACTTATGGCCACCCCAGCGTTGACCTGCTGGGCTCCAGCGATCCTTTCACCTCAGCCTTCCAAGTAGCCAGAACTACAAGCGCGCGCTACCACACCTGGCTAATTTTTTGATTTTACTGCAGACACAAGGTCTCGTCAAGTTGCCCGGGCGGGTCTCGATTCTGCCTGCTCAGGCAATCCACTTGCCTCAGCCTCCTAAAGTGCTGGGATGACAGGCTGAACCACCAAGCCCAGCTGTTTAGCTATTACTAAATACCTATCTTGTTCTCCAATCAATTTCAATCACTTTGAGAACAAGGGTGATATCACAACCATCCCTATGTCCTCAGTGCCCATCACAGTACCTGAGGCAGCTCAAATTGTCACTGTATGACTGGAGAGCAGAAGCAAAATGAAACATTGGTAATGACTGCCAGTGCTGTAGTGGAGTTATTATGCCTTTGTATTATTTGTAATGATCATTAACATAAATTACACATCTATTCTGCATAAATACATACATATGCTTATGTTTAAGTTAACTATTTAGTAAACTGAATATAGTTCATTATATAATAATCAGCTTTTTAAAAATTTCAGACAGGGATTTGTGTTGCAGAGGTCAAGCCCATCCATGCAATTAATTCAGACTGCCCAAGTGAGAGACAGTAATGTAGTTTTGTACTGGATGATTATCAATAAACTATCCCAAACTTTAAGGGGAACTAGAAAGAAATTTGGAGCTGGAAAGGACAGACTGCCAAGCAAGGAGGGGACGAATATCTAGAAATAGAGAACGTGACTTTAGAAAATAATTCGGTGTGTGTGTGTGTGTGTGTGTGTGTGTGTGTGTGTGTGTGTGTGTGTGTGTGTGTCTACAAGGACTGAGAGTTAATATTTGGAGCCAGAGTTACCACTGAGGTTGTCCTGGGTCAAACAGAGCATTCAAAGAATGAAGTGGTCTTGTTGTACTGGGATACCAGCCAGCAAGATATAGCAACATAGGCCAGGGAGGCTTTGCTACTGAGTGCAAGAAGTAGGTGGCCAGATGATGAGGAACAAGCAGAGCTGTTCTGTTGCTGGATGAGTGCCCATAAGGCAATGTGGAAAACCTGCTGTCATCAGAGATACCAGGGACCTGACCATGTGGGAAGAGAAGACCTTCTGTTTGGAATCTGTAAGACCCAATGTTCTTGGACAATCCAGAAGCAGATAAGAGTAATGGAGCCTCAAGAGAGCAATGCTGGATCTCAATCCAATCTGATCAAAGGATGCTCCAGCTGGCTTTAATTCAAAGAAAGCAAATTAGAAAGATAGGATAGCTTTTACATATCAAGGTATGTAGCAATTCCTGTTACATTTTTTAAGACAGTTTCTCAGGCTCAGGGATGCCTTACAAAGAGACATTTGGTAAGGCACTTGCCCTTGAGAACTCACCTATTCATCTGGGAATAGAAGAGGTAGCCAGAAAAATATAACTGCTTTCCCAAAGGGAAAACCTAAAATCCTCAGCTTGACACCCTCGACTGTTAGTGATATGTCCCCAAACTATATCTCTTGCATTTTCTACCGTGACCCACCACCAGACTATGGTAAAATCTAGTGAAGTTTTCACTTATACCCAAATATGCCATGCCTTTTAACGGACTTTAAGTGCTGTTTCCCCTGCATGGAATGCCTTTATCTCTGTTTGCTTAAGAGTTTCCTATTTAACCTACAAAAACTAGTTCTTATTTCCCTTCCCTGAAGATTTTCTGATTCTCTCAAGGGGAATTGAGACACACACTCATACACACACACACACACACACACACACACACACACACACACACACACACACGAGAGAGAGAGAGAGAGAGAGAGAGAGAGAGAGATTGAGAGAGGGAGAGAGAACTAAATATGCTCTTCCTCAAATTCATATATCAAACTTCTAAACCCTAGTGTGACTGTATCTGGAGATAGAGCTGACAAGAATAAATGAAGTCATAAGAGTGGGGACACCTGTATAATAGGAGGTAGGAATAGCATCCTTATAAGAAGAGACACCAGAAAGTTCTCTCCTATTCTCTCTCCACCATGTGGGAACACAGCAAGTAGGCAGTCATCTGCAAGCCAGAAAAAGAGGTCTCCCCAGAAACCAACCTGATGGTACCTTAATCTTGGACTTCAGCTTCCAGAACTGTAAGACCCAAGCTTACTAATTTAGTCATTGGGTCTCTTTTCTTATGTTATGTTCTTCAGAAACCCCAACAACCTGAGTAGTAGGTGTCATCTCCTCTTTCACAGAAAGGATCCAGGGCTCAAGAGACAGGATAATGTCCCAAAGGCACACAGCAGTGGAACCTGGGTCTGTGTGATTGGAAGGCCTAAACTCTTTCTACCCTAAATCCCTATATCTCAGGCCTTCCTCTGGACTGCCACAGCACTAACTGTACCCTTGGGTGACAGCAGCATTACCATATGATAATTATCTGCTTCCCCTGCTAAATGGCAAAAACAAATATACAAACAAAAAACTTGTAAATGATGGAAATGTTTAGCTGAGATACTATAAACAACCAGGTGATAATTAGAACTAATCAGAGATATTCATGCCTACTATAGTAACCAGAGGCATGAGCGAATCCTTTGGGCTAGAGAAGGTATGCTTTCAGTCAAAAGAAATACAGACTTCTTTGCAAGGTGGCTATTATTCATTAGGAACAAAGAAGAATAAGAGATAGTGCTGGTCTGCAAGGAGATTATAGTTTAATAGAAATAAAAATACCATGCAGGAGAGGATGTGGCAAAAAGGGAACACTTCTACACTGTTGGTGGGTGTGTAAACTAGTACAGCTTCTGTGGAAATCAGTGTGGCGATTCCTAAAAGTTCTAAAAATCCTTCCATATGACCCCACAATTCCCTACTGGGGATATACCCTGAAGAACTCAAATCACTCTATAAAAAAGATACTTGCACATGTATGTTTATCGCAGCATTGTTCACAATAGCAAGATCATGGAACCAACTGTGCTGTCCATCAAAAGAGGAATGGATTAAAAAAATGTGGTACATATACACAATGGAATATTATGCAGCCATGAAAAAGAGCAAAATCATGAATTTTGCAGCAACCTGGATGGAATTAGAGTTTATGATACTGAGTGATCTTTCACAGAAACAAAGATCTGAGTATCACATGTTCTCACTCATAAGTGGACCTTGAACCACTAATATAATACTATAAGAAAAGGATTGACAGTGGCGGGAAACTATGGTGGGTGGGGGCAGGGAGGGGCAGGGAAGTGGGATTAATGGTAGTCAATATCTGTCTGGGGAAGAGGGGCACACCTCATCAACAAGGGTACCTGCACAATGAATATTTGTATACCTAACCCTTCACTGTACCCCACACTTTTAAAATAAAAAATTTATATAATTTTAAAAAGTAATAAAATACTAAATATCAATTTGTCCATTCACAGGTGTCATTTGATTGGGACCTGGGAGGATGTGTAGGAGTCAGGTGAGTACAGTAATTCTCAGCCTTGGTCACACACTGGGATCATTGGGAAACTTTAGAAAACACTGATGTCTGGGTTCCACTCCTAGAGGTTTTGATTTAATTGGTCCGGGGAATGATCTGGCTTTTTGAAAAGCTCCTCTCCCCCGAGTGATTCTGATGTGCAACCAAGGTTGAAAATCAAAGGGCCTGGAAGCTAGAGGGTGGTGGAGACTCCGGACTTAACAGGGGAAAGGAAAGAAAGAGGAAGGGAGGGGGAGAGCAAAGCAGAGGCTGGCAGGAGCAACCATTTACTACCATGCTGCATTTAGCAGCATTTAACAAGTGCCCATATTGCGAGAGGCATTGCAGAGGACCAATTAATACAACTCAGAGAGCATGCATTAAGAACTAAAACAAACAACACTAAAATAAAATGCCACTGTTTATTTAGTGAATGTGTTTCAAGGGGCTGTAAGTACTAGAAAGGCATTATCTTAATAAGCTCCCATCATCTCTGCCAGGTAGGGGGCAGGTTAGGCTTTTATTAAATGATGCCATATTGAAGTACATTCTTTGCTTGACTCAGTAACTAATGTAATCTAAACTATGTAATCTAAACTATGATCAGCTATCCACTTAGCATCGTAAAGGCCGTGACTCAGCATAGCAGAGGAATGCCCCTGAAGAAGGGACCTCAGGGGACAGGCTAAAAAAGAGGCATCCAGGCTAGAACATCTCTTTGGAGAGAAGACAGAAACAATAAAGTAGTAACAATATTACTATTACTAATACTAGTATTAGTATGACAATGCCAGTCATCTAGCTCAGTGTTTTCAAAGTATCATCTCTAGCATTCATCCCATAAGGCAGCTATTACCCACATTTTACAGAGAAAGAACATGGTACACAGAGAAGTTTAGCAACTTGCCCAAAGTCAAATAGCTCCCAAGTCACCAAGCTAGGTTTTGAATCTAGGTCTGATCTGCATGAGACCCCAAAGTCCATTCTGTCAGTCTTAGGCATTATCTCTCATCCTCTGACTCATATTTTGCCCCCCACTTCCACATTTTTCTTTTTTGAGTTGGAGTCTCCCTCCAATGCCCAGGCTGGAGTGCCGTGGCACACTTATGGCCACGCCAGCGTCAACTTGCTGGGCTTAGGCAATCCTTTTGCCTCAGCCTTCCAAGTAACTGGAACTACAGGCATGCGCTACCATGCCCAGCTAATTTTTGATTTATTGTAGAGATAAGGTCTCACCAAATTGCTCAGGTTGGTCTCAAACCCGTGGGCTCAAGCAATCCACTCACCTCGATCTCCCAAAGTGCTGGGATTGCAGGCTGAGCCACCAAGCCTGGCCCACTTCCACTTTTAAGGACTCTTCTGATTACATTGGGCTGAGGTTTATCTCTTTATCTTAAGGTCAGCTGATTAGCATTCTTAATTTTACCCCGACCCTACATTCCCCTTTGCCATGTGTATTAATTCATTTTGTGTTGCTCTAACAGTATACCTGAGAACAGGCAATTTTTAAAGAAAATACGTCTATTTAGCTCATGGCTCTGCAGGAAGTCCAAGGCCATGGTGCTGGCTTCTGGTGAGGGCTTTCATGACTATTGAAAAGACTAGGGGAGTGGGTATGTTCAAAAAGGGACCAAACAGGAGGAAAAACTTGCTTTATAACAACCTGTTCTCATGGGAACTAATCCTTTCCCATGAGACCAAGAACTAATTCATTCCCATGAGATACCATTAATCTCATGAGGGATCCACTCTCATGACCCCAATATCCCTGACTAGGCTCCCCACCCTCCCTACACTGCTGCATTGGCAAATTTCTACATGAGTTTTGCCAGAAGCAAACCATAGCTAATCCATAACACCATGTAAGGTAACATGTTCACAGATTCCAGGGGTTAGACATGAACCTCTTGGAGAGGGCTATTATTCTCCATACCACAGATGCTGACAAACTAGATCACAAATTAGAAGGATGCAAGAGGATGGTTGAAAACAATGCTAGACTGGGCTCAGTGGTTCAGCCTGTAATCCCAGCACTTTGGGAGGCCAAGGCGAATGGATTGCCTGAGCCTGCAGGTTCGAGACCAGCCCAGGCAACTTGACAAGACCTTGTCTCTACAATAGATAGATAGATAGATAGATAGATAGATAGATAGATAGATAGATAGATAGACAGATAGATAAAAATTAGCTGGGTGTGGTACTGCATGCCTATAGTTCCGGCTACTTGGAAGGCTGAGGTGGAAGGATCGATGGAGTCCAGCAGGTGGACGCTGGGGTGGCTATGAGCATGCCAAGGCACTCTGGGTGATGGGGTAAGACTCCAACTCAAAAAAAAAAAAAGAGAAAACAATGCTATAGTACAGGAAGGTTTATAATGAAAAGCAATAACCCCCTGCCCTGCCTATGTCCTACCCAAGTCCTGCTTTCCAGAGGTAACTAGTTTTAACCTTTGTTGTTGTTGTTTCAAAAAGAGCATTTCTGTAGATCACGTCAATATCTCTAAATTGAATGCTTATCAAGTTCTGAATTGTCACCTCCCTCTATTTGCATTTGTTTCCAAGGGCTGTCACAAGAACCACAAACTGAATGGCTTAAAACAATAGAAATGTATTTATTGTTCTTTTATTTTATTTATTTTTGAGCTAAAGTCTCACTCTGACACCCAGGCTGGAGTGCGGTGGCATGCTCACAACTACCATAACCTCTACCTCCTGGACTCAGGAGATCCTTCTGCTTTAGCCTTCCAAGTAGCTGGAACTACAGGCGTATGCCACCACGCTTGGCTAATTTTTGGATTTACTGTGGAGACAAGGTCTTGTCAAGTTGTTCAGGCTGACCTTGAACTCCTGAGCTCAGGCAATCTTCTCACCTCCGCCTCCCAAAATGCTGGGACTCTAGACATGAGCCCTTGCACCAGGTCAAACAAAAGAAATTTATTGTCTCATATTCTGGAGGCTGGAACTTCAAAATCAGGATGTCAGTATCATACTCCCTCTGAAGCTTGTAGGAGTGAATCCTTCTTTACCTCTTCCTAGCATCTGGTGGTTTTTAGGCAACTTATGGCATTCCTTGGCTTGCAGGTACATAACTGAAATCTCTACCTTCATCATCACTTGGTATTCTCCCTTTTGTATGTCTGTCTTCAGTTGACTTTCTTTTTTCATTATTATAAAGATGTGGGGAGCAATTCAGGGTTAGGTATACAAACATTGATTATGCAGGTACCCTTGTTGATGAGGTATGCCCCTCCCCCCCCAGCAGTTTCCCTCAACTGCCAATCCCAACCTCCCTTCCCCTGACAATTTCCCATTACTGCCAAATGCTTTCTTATGGTATTATAATTGTTCAAGGTCTACTTATGAGTGAGAACGGTACATATACACAATGGAATATTATGCAGCAATAAAGAAGGACAAATATATGAACTTCACAGTTAACTTTCTTATAAGGACATCAGTTATATTATCTCAGGGGACTAATTTACTCCAGCATGATCTCCTCTTAACTAACTACATCTGCAACAATCCTACTTCCAAACAAGGTCACATTCTAATATATCCTTTTTTGGGAGGAGGAGGAGACACATTAACTCATATGTCTATGTATTTCTGCAGTAAGAACACTAGAAAAAAGTAGATGGATTAAGCACAGGTCTTTATTTAAATAAATAAATGAGAGTCTTTTGGTCCAAGATTGCTGAAAGAAAACATGTATTGATCTCTCTCCCATTGGTACTTCTCCCACTTGATACTAAATGGTATTTTTCCCATTTGGTAATACATACAGTGAAGAAATTAAAAGGTATAACCTCCCCCAAACTATGTCAAACACTAAAAGAGAACCATTAGCTGACAAGAGATTTTCAAGGGCCTCTGAAATACAAAGAGGATGACTAATTACTGATGATGAAGAAAGTCCACCTGTACTTATGAATTTCCAAGAATTTCTATACATGGAATAATAAGTGTGATAGAAGATGCGGAGTGAGTTGTAAGAATGAAAACAGGGAGGTTGATGAGAAGTGTGTTAATGGAACAGTCAGCCTTAAATTAACTCAATGCATTGAAAAGCCAGCAATCAGGTATTTGCCCTAGCCAGCCTCCTGCTTGGCTGTCTCAGCAACACTTGTCAGTCTATAAACCCACTCACCTACTCATTAAGCTTCCCATATCTCATTTTGAAACAGGAGTAGATAGGTAAGGATGGTTAGATATCTGAGAACACCAGCAACAATAAAGTGAAAGACCAAAATATATTGCCACAAATGTATAAACATGGAAGAAATATAAATATTCAGGAATAAAAAGAGAATCAGAAAATCTACTTAGCTTCCTTTAAAACAGTCAAGAAGATATTGCAACCATTAAACAAAAGATGCACTTTTTTTAAAAGGGGAAGTGTAAAAATAAGAACAAACTTTTAATTATTAAACATGTGATTGCCAATAAAATAAAATAATAAATCCATGGTAGAAAATTAAGAGCAAAGCAAATCATTCTGAGGGAAAATGAATCTCCACTTAAAAATCTTTCCAGTTAATTAAAAGGGTAGATTTGGAACAGGCAGGGACTCAGAAAGTTTACCTTCCTTTCTCAGGAAACTCTCTGGTGAAATGAGGTAGTAACCTGAGAAAGAGAATAATGTGAGATGAATACAGTAGAATATCCTACCCAAGAATATCCTAGGACAATAGCTGGAAGATTTAAAAAGTGAAGATTGGCTCAGGGGCCCAGGCCTACAGAGAAATGTCACCCGGTAAAGACAGGAGGAGTTAGACATGAAGGTAGCAATGGAGTCTGGAAGATTCAATAGCATCGTTCAGAACTTGGGAGCTGCTGATGCTATAGAAAAGGCAATTGGTTGAGTGTGGCCAAAAAAATTCCATTTAAACTTGATGCTGAAGTATGACTTCTTTGAGTGACACAAGGATTATGACACAGTACTGGAAGAGGTGGAGGCCTAATCTGGATAAAATACTTGGCTCTCCTGTGAACACCATTAAATTTTAGAATATAATTATCAATAATTCACTGAATACTTAGTCATGGTTGCAGCGCAGAAAACAGATGCTGTCAATGCTGGATAGAGTGTAGAAACGTGGGTCGAAATGGCTTTGTCTTACAAAACTGGGAGCCCAGAGAGACTGACGCTTGGGTCCTGGGACAGGAGATGGATATGAAGTGTGCTGTTAGAATGTCAGGAGATTAGAGGAAGAGCTGAGAGTGTATCTTGGGAAGAGGGGATTTATGAAATAGGAAACATCTTCACTGGTCACTGCAGGGATCCACAGATAATATAGAGAGACAAAAACTGACAACTGCTAAGCAGTCAATTTAGAGATACAGAGGTGACCTGTAGAAAGACACAACCCCCCCTTAAAAAGGTTAAAACTAGTTACCTCTGGAGAGTGGGACTGGGGAAAGGAAGCAGGCAGGGGATCATTGCTTTCCATCGTAAGATTTTCTGTATGAAGGATATTTTCAATGATGTAAATGTAACATTTTAATAAGATAAAATAAATGTGTTTAGTTTGGAATATTCCAAGCATTTCTATAGGTATCAGAAAAGTGTGATGTGTTCCCATTATCCAGCTTCAACAATGAGCAACTCATGGTCAATCTTGTTTCCTCTATATCCCCACCCACTTCTCCCTCCACATTATTTTGCAGCAAATCCTACACACTGTATTGTTTCACCCTTAAATATTTCGGTATGTATGTCTAAAATATAAAGATACTTCTCAAATTTAAGCATAAACTATTACACACTTTAAAAATCCTTTAATGACAAATATCCAGTCAATGCTCAAATTTCCATTATTTCCTAAATTTTTAAAATATAATTTTAATATGTAAATTATTTTTACTTTCAAATAAATGAAAGACTCTTGCACTAAAAATGTCAGGTAAGTATGTATGACTGTAGGATATGGAACTAGAGTAAGTTTCACCCAAAATATAAGGAAGGACTTTCTAATCAGGAAAACTGTCTGTTGGAATGTTTCCTTGGAAGGCCGTGAATCCATATCCCTCTAAATAGGCAAATGGAGCCTGGATGTCCAGGTAGGAGGGATTTTTCTTTTTTCCTGCAACCTCTAATAACCCCATACTCTAATTCTGAAGACCTTATGAATTCACAGAGAACTCTAACACTCAAAAACTATTCGTTTGCTGAGCACAATTTTAGACTTTGTACCCAGAAGTCTTTCCCCCTTTTCTGTTCTTTCTTCATCACTCATGAATCTGATAGGCTTAACAGTTTTTCTAAAAGCTCTGCATTGTTTTTTAAAAAGTCCTAACTTTCTACGCAATTGTAAATTTCTTTATGTCAGAGACCTATCCATTCATTGCATTGCTGAATCCCCCAAATGTAGCCCAAGATGAAGCTTGTTTTGGACCCAATTTCCCGGGAGACAGGCCTGAACTGAAATCCATAAGCAGGTTTGTCAAGGACTGCTATCTGAAACAATATCTGTGAGAGATGGGGGAAGCAGGACTGGGCAGAAGGATAAATCAAACTGTGATGCAGTTGGAAGAAAAACCTCAGTTGATCCTATGGGAAGTAGTAAGGTTGGGATAACCCTTCATTACTGTCCCAAATCTAGGGAAGAAGATGGAGTCAGTCACTGCATACAAATTGTCCTTTCAGGCAGAGGCTTAACCTTGGGCCAAACAACTCCTTTGTGCCAATGGCAGGGCCTAGAGGGGCACCCAGGTAGGAGCTGTCACCTGGCCAACACTCTCAGCACCTGGGGGAGTATGAATACCTCAGCCCTAAAGGGGGTGCAGGGTCACAACTGAGTATCTGGGCGATGCTCAAATAGTGTTTGTCTAATTGAACTGCAGAACTAGAGCTACTGCCTGTCACTCACCCTTAGACCCTCCATATCTGAGCACCATCTTCTCATCTCTCCTGGAACATGTGACTGATTCCTTTTCACTTCTTTGAGCATTTAAGTTATTCATGACACCTGTCTGTCACACCTTTCCTTGCTTTTCAGCCTGGAATTTTCAGAGCACAATTCCTCATCTTGATTCCCTACATTTTGGCTAATTTATCATTATGATAAATGTGCTCTTCTTTTGAGACACTTCAGCAAATTCACCAGACACAGACAAGTAGCAATAGTAAAAGTCAAAGAAGGAAGTTTCTGCTCACATGTTGAAGCCCCCATCCAAAAGTCACCTGACTTGTGAAATAATCTAGTTGCACTCTCTTAGGCAGAGCTAACGTCTGCCAACTATAGCACTCATATACTATGTAGAATTATCGTGTAATGTGATTGTCTTTCTCACTAGGCTTACAAGTTCGTCAACTCCTACCTTGTTCATTTGTTTCCTCTGCCTAGCACACTTCCTGGCAAATAATAAATATCTAATAAAGGGTCTGTCAGATGAATGAATGAATAAATGAATCAATCTATCAAAAATCTAAGATCTTTCTTATAGTATAAATTCAGTTCTCCTTACTTTTCTTTTCTTTTATTTTTTGACATGTCATAATTGTTCCTAATGAGGCTCACAAGCAGAACTGGGAAATAAACACCGGAATTATAAGCCTGCTTTATGCAGTTTGCCAAATCAGCACAATAAGCTCATGTTTTGGGGGGGCTTTTTTGAGGTAGAGTCTCACTCTGTCACCCAGGCTGGAGTGCAGTGGTACACTTACGGCCCCAGCAGCCTCGACTTGCTGAGCTCAAGCGATCCTTCTGCCTCAGTCTTCCAAGCAGCCGGAACTACAGACGCACGCTACCATGCCCCGCTAATTTTTTGATTTATTGTAGAGAAGAGGTCTCGCCAATTTGCCCAGGTTGTTCTCGAACCCGTGGGCTCCGGCAATTCGCTCACCTCAGCCTCCCAAAGTGCTGGGATTAATATAGGCTTGAGCCTGGCCTAAGCTCATGTTTTAAACAAAAAAGAGGTGGGGGTACAATTGTTGCTAAAACTGTAGCACAATCAATTTTAATTAGCATTGCTCATTGTAAGAAATGATAAGGTATCAGTCAATGTAATTGCCAGTGTTGACAATTAGTCAAAGTCATTAACATCTCAAGACCTAAGATAATACTGACTTACTGAATTTAAAGATTTGGAGGAAAAGTGAGAAGATGTTATGAAATGTCTTCAGTTTCTCACAGGCTCAACAAACATAGCCTGTAAATGATCACTTTCCAGTTTTATTTGGGAGCTGAAGAGGGGTTACCTAGAAACTAGGTAAGCTTTTCTGTCTTCTCTATTATCCTCAGCACTACCAGGGAGATTCTTTCAAAAGTGTGAAATTCAGTATGTCACTCAAACACCTTCAGGGTTCCCCCCTACTGCAGAAAAGAACCCAACCTCCATAGCACTGGATGCAAAGCCAGTGGATTTCTAGGTCCCTCTCAGCTAAGTTTCAAACAGGCTATTCTTCAAAACCACTTTCCTCTTTGGTTTCTGTTGACAGCACAGAGAAGCCTTCTTGTCTTAAAAATGTTACCTCCTTTTTTGCCTGACAAACTTCTGCTGAAGTGCAGTGGTATAATCATAACTCAGTGCAGTCTTCATTTCCTGGAATAAAAGAATACTCCCATCTCAGCCTCCCAAAGTGCTAGAATTACAGGCGTGAGCCACTGTGCCCTGCTTTCTTCACTTTTTAAGACCCGATTTAAATCATTTTTGAGGTTGGGTGTGGTGGCTCATGCTTGTAATCCCAGCACTTTGGGAGGCCAAGGCAGAAGGAGTGCTTGAACCCAGGAGTTCGACACCAGCCTAGGCACCATTGTGAAACCTCTTCCCTAAAAATAATTTTTAAAAATTAGCCAAGCACTGTGGTGGGACCTGTAGTCCCAGCTACTTGGGAGGCTGAGTCAGGAAAATTGTGTTAGCCTAGGAATATGAAACTGTGTCACTACACTCCTGCCTGGGTGACACAGTGAGACATCCCACTCAAAGAAAAATCTTCTGTTCTCAAGAAAGACAACTTAGTCCTTTCAGCTTCCTATGGATTTGTTTTTTGGGGGTAAAGGTGGTCCATGTGTCCCCATACTATATTATAATTACTTATTTATTCATCTAGCTTTCAACAAGTCTGAGGTTCTTTTTTGTTCTCTTTATTTTATTTTAAAGATGTGGGGTGGCAATTTTGCAGTGGCACGCTCATGGCCACCATAGCCTTGACCTGCTGGGCTCCAGCGATCCTTTCCCTTCAGCCTTCCAAGTAGCTGGAACTACAGGTGTGCACTACCATGCCTGGCTAATTTTTAAAATTTATCGTAGAGACTAAGTCTTGCCAAGCTGCCCAGGCTGGTCTTGAATCCCCGGGCTCAGGCAATTCTCTTGCTTCCACCTCCCCAAATGCTGGGATTATAGACATGAGCCACTGTGCCTGGCCTGGGTGGCAATTTTTTAAAAAACTAGAAATTGGCCTGGGGGTTCTTAATATCTAGTCCAGTGCCCAGAAAACAGTCAGCCTGCAATAACTGTGTGTTAAATGGGCAAATCAATGGGTGAATGGAGAGATAAAGGATTGAATGAATGAACAGGTGGTCAATGAGTAAATGAACTTGTTCATCAGCTCATGGTTCCCTTTGCATAATATGCCTGGTTAGCCTGACCACAAACCTATTTCTTTGGCATTTGGAACTTCTCTTTCTCCTTCCTGAATTCTGAAAGGAAGGAAAAGGATGTGATATCTTCAAAATTCTAACTTGGTGTCAGCATTAACTTATGATCTACATTAGATTCATACTAAGTAACAACATCAACAACAAAAATTAGCATTCACTGAGTGCTTTCTATATTCTTGATAGTAGGTTTTTACATGTAACTCATTAATATTTCACATATAAGGGTTGTTATTTGTATCCCTACTTTATAATTAAGAAATTGAGAGACAAAGAGAAGGTTAGAAACATATTCTAAGTCACCTAACTAGAAAGTGGCTCTGCCTTTGTCTCCAGGCTTACTTTTGCAGACTGATTAAAAAAACAAACAAAAACAAACAAACCAAAAAAGTAAAAAAAATTCATCCCACTGCACTGGTGAACATGCATTTTATAAATAACCTTGACATCTCCAAACTATGCTGCCCATATATACTCAAGAGTTTCAGAGAAGAGTGTTGGGATGACAAGGAAGCAAGACAAAATGAAGAGATGGTGTTTCACAGAAGAAGTGATACTATCTTTAAAAAAAAATCGAAGAGAAAATGATTCATTGTATAACATATTGTGCAACAGTCTGAGCTCCTTCAGGATACATGCCATTCTTTTGTTAATATTGTATCACCAGAATCTAGAACAGAGCTTTGCATATAAAAGATATTTATAAAGAATGGGTGCTGGATTTTATCAGAAGCTTTTTCTGCATCTAATGATATAATCATGTGGTTTAAAACAGTATGGCTATTCCTAAAAGCTCTAAATATTGACCTCCTATATGACCCCACAACCCCCCTACTGGGAATATACCCTGAAGAACTCAAATCACTCTATCAAAAAGATACCTGCACATGTATGTTTATCGCAGCATTGTTCACAATAGCAAGAATCTGGAAGCAACCATGCTGTCCATCAAAAGAGGACTGGATTTAAAAAATGTGGTACGTATACACAATGGAATACTATGCAGTCATAAAAAAGAACAAAATCATGAATTTCGCAGCAACCTGGATGGAACTAGAGTCTATAATACAGAGTGACCTCTCACAGAAACAAAGATCTGAGAATCACATGTTCTCACTCATATAGTGGACCTTGAACATCCAATGTAATACTATAAGAAAATGACTGACAGTGGCGGGAAACTATGGAGAGGAGGGGAAGGGAGATGGGATTAATGGTGGTAAATATCTGTCTGGGGACAGGGAGACATCTCTTATCAACAAGGGTGCCTGAACGAAGCATATTTGTATACCTAACCCTTAACTGTACCCCACAATATGATAATAAAAAATATTTTGATTATTAACAAAAAGATATTTAATAAATTTTTGAATTAGTTTTGACAAGTCAGATACACCCTCATAAAATACAGATTTCTGACTTCTCCTAAAAAAAATTGGAAGATTTGTCAAGATGGACCTAAATTCCTATGTTCCGGTGATAAACAGGAGCTATTCCCTAAGACAAGGCATTCTCCAGTTTGCTGTAGTCCCCATTCATCCTTCTCATATTATTCCCAGTTAGCATCACCCATTTATGGTAACTACCTAGCCACTGAGGGCCTTTCATTTTGTGATACAAATTATAACATCAGTTGGAGACAGAAGTTGAACTCGATTTTAGTAATGATTTATTCCAAGCTTGAGATACTATGATTCTGAGTACCATTTTCAAACACAAAGCAATCCCAACTAGCAAAAGAACATGGACAACTCCAGTTTTTAGCTTCTTTCTGAATCAGCAGAATACAAGATTTTATTACCTATTTTGCCTTTTAGAAAATTTAGTTAAAATACAAGTATATGAGGACTAATTTTAGTAAAAGAGCCAGCTCAAGAAAGTAATGAAAGCTCTGATTCTGTGTTGATCAATATGTGATTTTGTAAGTATCTGACAAAGGAAGCTAAATTTGAAAGGTAAGACAAGTCTGTTTCTGATTACATTATGCAAATGGCTTAAATAGATCTATTAGTCTACCAAACTTACTATTTTATCAGTTTGTGTGACTCTAAAATATTCTGGGTCTTTGGAAAATTCCTTTTTTCTCCTCTTCCTCCTCCTCCTCCTCCTCCTCCTTATCCTCCTCCTCTTCCTTCTCCTCCTCCTCCTTTTTTTAGTGGAAACATTTTCTGGAATTTCTAGAGAACAGATTATCTGGGAACTAGCCTGGATTGGTCCAAAGTCTTGATTTGAACAATGAGGGCAACCAGGCTATATTTGTCTTCCCACAGAGCTCTAGAGCAGAATTAGCTGATCTGATTGCTTGGACCACATTTTTTCCTCTCTTAGCACTCTATTTATATACTTTCTGAAAAAGAATGTATAAGGAATTGACTTTTCCTTCTATAGTCAAAGATGTAGGTGATTGGGGAAAGGAAAATCTGAGTTTTTATGTGGCATAATGGAAATAGCACTAAATTATAAGATCAGGGTAGTTACAAATAGCAGCTTATCATCTCCATAATCTTTTACATAGTGTTTTCCTTATGGTAGTGGTTAATAAATCTACCAAATAAAGGCGATTCTGAGTATGGTAATGTACTTTCTGAGGATAAAAGTTTCCATTTCCCTGAGAAGGAATACCCAGGCATATGGTTGCAGGATAATGTGGTAAATATGCTTTTAGTCAGGTAAGAAGTTGTCCAACTATTTTCCAGAATGGCTATACCATTTTATATTCTCCTGTCCATATATCTAGACATAGAGGTTGATGTTTAATATATTTATATTTTCCTATTTCTAAGGAATCATAAACAAGATGTACAAACTTCACTGGTATCTGTGATAATAGGCAAATTGTACTTAATATACTCTTTTATGTAGAGTCACACTTTATGAGGGTTTTCTTCGTTTCATCATCAAAGAGCATAAGGACTAGTCTCTTTTTCTAAACAGCGGACTTAAAACCTATGTCCTCAAGTTATTGGAACTGGAAATTTTTTTTATCCACTTCATAGTTTTACTGTCACTATTTTAATTTGCTGGGTTTTGTTTTTGACTCATTCTTTGTTTTTAGGACTTTTGTAGTTTCCTTTTATTTCTTGTGAGCTCAGGCTTACACCCAAGGTTTACTTTATACAGGTATTTGATAATATGAAGTCAGGATATCTAGACTACCGTGTTGTCAGAAACAAACAAACCCCCAAAAAACTGTATAGGTTATTTTTACATCTAAGTTTTACACTAAACTTCAATGGTCCTTTGGCAGCTTTTATCTTAATTCCTTTCCTATATTACTCAGAATTTTAATAGCCATCATACTACAAACATTTGGGATATTTTTCTTCAAATAAATTTTTCAACCCAGCACTTTGGGAGGCCGAGGCAAGAGGATTGCCTGAGTCCAGGGGTTCGAGACAAGCCTGGACAACTTGGTGAGACCTCGTCTCTACAGTATATCAAAAAATTAGCCAGGCATGGTAGCGTGTGCCTGTAGTTTCAGCTACTTGGAAGGCTGAGGCAGAAGGATCGCCTGAGCCCAGCAGGTCAACACTGGGGTGGCTGTGAGCGTTCCACTGCACTCCAGCCTGGGCAAAAAAAAAAATAATAATAAATTCAAATTGAGACATTTCAAAATATGACTTACTACTGTTTTTGTCAAGTACGATATATGTTTAATTTTTAAAAAGTATTTCATCTTATTTTCCAGTGATGATGTTACTATTTCCTTTTAGAAACACAGCTCTGAAGCCGGCCTCGGTGGCTCAGCCTGTAATCCTGCGCCTTTGGGAGGCTGAGGTGAGTGGATTGCCTGAGCCCGTGGGTTCGAGACCCGCCTGGGCAGGCGAGACCTCATCTCTACAATAAATAAAAAAAAAAAAAAATCAGCCGGGCGTGGTAGCACGCGCCTGTAGTTCCAGCTACATGGAAGGCTGAGGCGGAAGGATCACCGGAGCCCAGCAGGTCGAGGCTGCGGTG
>NW_007247468.1:523947-641945 GCF_000164805.1 Carlito syrichta
GGTGGCCGGGAGCGGCCACCGCACTCCAGTCTGGGCGACAGAGTGAGACTCTAACTCAAACAAAACAAAACAAAACAAAACAAAACAAAACAAAACAAAAAGAAACACAGCTCTGCTTAGCACATCAACATAAGAATCAGGAAGTCACTATTGTCACAAGCGACTTTTTCTAGGGGAAATGAGAATACCCACCAAAATCTATTCCATGTCATTTTATTCCAAATAGTTAAAAACTCAATGCTTTGAACTTTACTGGCAACTTGATTTACTTCCAGAGATTTAAAATGATAGCAACAAAAGAAACAGTTAAAAAAAATCATTTAGTCTAGAGATTATCAACTCAAGTTTTATGACACACCTTTTGGGAATTATGTAGCAAATTGATCTTTAAAAATTAATAATGATGTACCCAAGATTTCAAATTATTTGCTTTTTAAAAATTTTTTAAATAAATTAGATAAAATAAATACTGTAAAATGTCAGTCTCACTCATGTGCTTACTGATATGCTTACTTGAGCAGGAGGAAAGCGACTGAGCTATATCTAGTACATGTGTAATTGTGCACAACCCTGGGGCTGCTCATGGGAGTGTGTGAATATTGTTTTTCATTTGTATGGTGAAGAAAAACAAAAAAGCTACTGAAAACCATTAGCCTAACCCAGCACATTCGTTGTACAGATGCAGAAACTAAGGCCCTATGAGATTTCATAGCATAAGTTAGTGACTGAGATGAGATTTGAATTCAAGTCCTGTAAGTTATAGTCCAGTATATTTTCTACTATACCACAATGAAGAGTGAATATTTTAATAACTTCTCTATGGAAAACAGAGTGCCACTTGGTTATATCAGGCACTCTCATTTTTCTCGCTGCATTGAAGCGTGCTCTTTTTCGATCAGATTAAAACTGACAGAGATGAAACAGTTTTGGGCAGATTTCCTTGGGTTGGCTCCAGGGCCTCTAATCTGCATTTCATCATGATACAAGCACACGTTTCCATCATTGGTACACCCGCCTGCATCAGCCGGGATGTTAATCACATGCTAACCCAATTTCCTCTATGAGTTTATTACTTACTCTTCATTTAAGTTCACGAAACCTACCATGAGCTCCAAATAAGCCTAACACCCTTAACAAAAAGGTCTTGGCTCAAGAACCATGCCCACTAGGCAACATAACCTAAAGATGAGGGCTTAGGAGCAGGAGGGGGAAAAAATCAGTCTTGCAATGATACCTTGAGGACTCTCTGCAAAATAAGATTATAATGAAATGTTTTGTTATGTTACATGATGGAAGTTGAAATATATGAGCAAGTCATGACTTGACAATAAAATGCAGTCCTTGTTTTAACTATGTGCAGTTCAGTTGTACCAAACTGATCCTTGATTTCCAAAATTAGAGGTATGGCCTTCAGAAAAGAGTGGAAGATGGTGGAGTGCATGAAAGGCAAAGGGAAGCTATAATGAGAAGGCATTTTGGAAGCAGAATCCAAATGCAAATTAGTTGTTAGAGAAACTATTCAAATCCATCTGGTAGCTGCATGTGATGAATACTACAAATCCCATCAATGGATATTCATTTTGGCAATGGCAAAGGAAAGTAAAATAGAACAAGTCAGGCCACCAGAGTGTGGATATTGGACTTAAATGCTCCTGCTAATGTGCAGCAAACACTCATCCTATGTTTTAGATAGCAATCATGAAAAAGACATTGCTTAGTTAAAAAAAATGTAAGAAGAAGATGTGTCAGAGACATCAAAACTACATTACATAACTGGGGGGGTGTTTCTTTGTTTGCTGAGCTTCCAGATTGTCTGACTACATTGATTTATTCATTCATTCCACCTACATCTGTTCCTGAGCACCTGCTATATGTCAGGCACAGTACCAGGCACTTGGGATACAATTGCTAGAACTGTATTCCAGCCCTCAGAGGACTCTCAGTCTGGGGGAGGTAGTACACCCTACACAAATGCAGTAAAGGTATACAGATAAGAACTAAGATATAGCAACCATTAGCTATGCACTTACAATTTACCAGCTACTGTTTTAAGTAATTTACATCTATTGCCTCCTTTATTTATTGTAAATATCCTATTGGGCAAATGCAATTATATCTCCTATTTCAAAATGAGAAAATTAAGGCACAGAGAGGCTACGTTATTTAACCAATGTCACACAGCTAGTAAATAGGAGAGCTGGGATGTGAACTTAGAAAAATCTGACTTTAGCACTCAAGCTCTAAACTATTATGACATACTGTCTCTTGAACTAAAAGTTAATGTGATATATCGAGGGAAAACCACTCTATGATATAGTGGAAGGACTATAGAGTGACAAAAACAGGGAAGCTTTTGCTGGGGAAAACCACAAAAACAAACAACCATGAGCTAGGTTTTGAAGATAATAGTCTGATGAAGTATAGCACGGGGTCAATGAGTCAAAAGAGGCAGCATGAACAAAGTCACTGAAACCTGCAATGGGATCACATCTTTGTTCCTGGAGTCCCAGGAAGACCCACATGGCTGCACCATAGATTTGAAGAGGTTAGTAACAGGGAGCAACACCTGAGAATAAGTTAGAGGCAAAGGAGACAAGATCATAAAGACCTTTGTGTGTACATTTCAAGAATTCTAAGTTTATTCTTGGGACAAGGGAGAGCCCTTGTAGGGTACTAAGTAAGACAGAAATCAGATTTAATATGCCCTTTCTTTGTTTCTTTGAGTTGGGGTCTCACTTTGTCACCTAAACTGGAGTGCAGTGGCACAAGCATGGCTTATTGCAGCCTCAACCTCCTGGGTTCAGGTGATCTTTCCACCTCAGCCTCTCAAGTAGCTGGGACTACAGGCACATGACACCACATTTAGCTATTTTTATTTTTATTTTTGTAGGAATGCAGTCTTATGATGTTGCCTAGGCTGGTCCCAAACTTCGGTGCTCAAGTAATTCACCTCAGCCTGCTAAAGTGCTAGGATTACAGGTGTATGCCACTGCACCTGGCCTTAATATGCCTTCTCATAGAAGTACTGAGCAAAAGTGTGGAGCTATGAATGGGAAAGGGGATGGGGATAAGCAAGAATGAAGGAAAAGAGAACAGCTAGAGGACCTATGGAAATAATATAGGATGAGCATTACTCTAATAACAAAGTCAGGTAAGAACACAACAACAACAATTTAAAAATCACAGGTTAATATTCTTGATGAACATAGTTGCAAACTCCACCAAAAAATACTAGCAAACAAAATTCAACAACACATTAAAAAGATCATTCACCATAATCAAGTGGGATTCATCCCAGAGATGCAAGGATGGTTCAACAAACACATATCAATGAACATGATATACCACATTAACAGAATCATCAAGAACAAAAACTATATAATCATTTCAATAGATGCTGAAAAACATATAATAAAATTCAGCATTCCTTTATGTTGAAAACTTTTAACAAATTGGTTATATTAATATAAGGAACATACCTCAACACAATAAAGGCCATATGTAATAAACCCACAGCTAGCATCATATTGAATGAGAAAAGGTTGAAAGCTTTTCCTCTATGATCTGAAACAAGACACCAATTTCACCAATTTTATTCACCAAAGTACTAGAAGTTTTAGTCAGGGCAATTAGGCAAGAGAAAAAAACAAAGGGGTATCAAATTGGAAAAAAGGGAAGTCAAACTGTCCCCATTTGCTAACAACATAATCACACACACACACACACACACACACACACACACACACACCACTCTAAAAAATTCACCAAAAAAATCCTGTTAGAATTAATAAATGAATTTAGTTAATTTGCAGGATACAAAATTAACTTACAAAGTTGGTAATATATCTATGTGCTACCTGGAACTATCTGGAAAATAAATCAAGAAAGCAATTCCATTTACAATAGCTACCAAAAAAAAAAAAAAAACCCAAAATAAACTTAACCAAGGAAGTTAAAAAGCTGTGCAATTAAAATCATAAAATGATTAAAGAAATTGAAGTGAACAAAAATAAATAGAAGGCTATCCTATGTTCATGGATGTGAAGAATTAATATTGCTAAAATGTCCATATTACACAAAGAAAACTATAGATTCAATAAAATACTATCAAAGTACCAATGAAATTTTTCATAAAAATAGAGAAAAACCTTAAATTCATATGAAAATGCAAAGGACCCCCGATAGTCAATGCAATCTTGAGCAAAAAGAAAAAGCCTGTAGGCATCACACTACCTTATTTCAAATTATACTACAAAACTATATTAATGAAAATAGCATGGCACTGGCATAAAGACAGACACATAAAACAGAGGAACAGACTACAGAATCCAAAACAAATTCATGCATTCACAGCCAATTGATTTTTGACAAAGGTACCAAGAACACACATTAGGGGAAGGTACACTCTCTTCAATAAGAGGCTGAAGAAAACTAGATATCCACATGTAGAAGAATGAAAATATACCCCTATCACTCATTATATGCAAGAATTAACTCAAATGGATTAAAGACTTAAATGTAAGATCAAAACATATCAAACTACTAGAAGAAAGCATATGGGGAATATTTCATGAAATTAGACTCAATAAGAATTTCTAAAGTACGATCTCAAAAGCATAGACAACAAAAGCAAAAACAGATAAATGAGATGGCATCAAACTAAAAATCTATACCTTAAAAAGATCAATCAATAGAGTGAAGAGATAGCCTACAGAATGGGAGAAAGTATCTTCAAACTATTCATCTGGCAAGGGGTTAATATCCATTTACATATAAGAAAATCAAACTACTCAATAGAAAAAGACTAAGAATGAAATTAAAAATGGAAAAAAGACCTGAGTAGACATTTCCTAAATGAAGACATACAAATGACCAACAAATACATGAAAAAATGCTCAAAATTATTAATCTTCAGGGAAATGTAAGTCAAAACCATGAGATATTCCTTCACCCCAGTTAAAATGGCTGTTACCAAAAAGGCCAAAAAAAAAATCAAAACAAAACAAATGCTGTTGAGGATGCAGAGGAAGAGAACACATATGTGGAGCTGATAGGAATGTAAATTAGTATAGCCATTATGGAAACATTGTAAAAAATTCCTCAAACAATGAAAACTAGAACTACCATACAATATAGCAATCCCACTACTGGGTATATATCCAAAGGAAATGAAATCAGTATTTCCAAAAGATATCTGTACTCCCATGTTTATTGCAGTGCTATCCATAATAGCCAAGTATGAAATCAACCGAAATGCCCATCTACAGACAAGTGGATAAAGAAATGGGATATATATACATGGATATTATTCAATAATAAAAGGAATACAATTCTGTCATTATTTTTGGCTACATGGATGAACCTGGAGGACTTTATGTTAAATGAAATAAGCTATGAACAAAAAGACAAACACCACACAATCTCATGAATAAGTGAAATCTAAAGACGTCAATGTTATAGAAGTAGAGAGTAGAGTAGTAGATACTGAGGCTGGAAAGGTGGGAGGGAGTGACACTAGGAGAGGTTGGCTAAGGGGTTCAAATTTACAGTTACAGAAGAAGAAATTCTGGTATTCTTTTACACAATAGGGTGACCTTAGCTAATAACAATGTTATGTATATTTAAAGATAGGTAATAGAGAAGATTTTAACTGCTGTCACCACAAAGAAATGATAAATGTTTAAAGTGATTGATGTTGCAATTACCCTGATTTGCTCTTTACACAATGTATACATGCATTACATCACACAATACCTCATAAATATGTACAATTATTATGTGTCAGTTATAAATTAGAAAATTAGTTAAGCAAAAAAATAGTCTAGGATATTGGTGCTTGAGTTGAGGGAGACAAAGATGGGTGATGTGATTCTAAATAGGAAAGAAAACAGGATGAAGAAGCATTAAATTTCCAGATAATATTAAATTTCTATTCCAATTAACTTTGAATTCTTATATTCTGTTGGTGTCCAAGAGAATTTTTTTGTAGATGGTACAAAAAGCAATTCTGAAGAAACCGACACACTCTCATGGGAATGTTTCATTCTCTACAGGCCTTCTTGAATATAATGCAGGAATCTGTTGTATTTGATTTGATTACCTTGTACCTATAAGATATGTTCTAATCAATAGTTAAAATAAACATAATCTCAGTTTACAATGCAATTGGGTTGTTTAGAGTCATAGATATTTCTTAGCAGAAAAGCTTCAAAATGGTACCAATATCCATAGTTATAGTTCTATGCAATCTTGGATGGAAAATGACTCAAATCTCCCAAGTTTTTCATGGTTGAAATATTCAATCAGATAACACCAGGATGAAAATAATGAAGACTTGAGAAGATGTGTTTCATCAAGTAGAATATAATTTTAAAGGTGTTCATAAGTATGTAAAAGTGACTGTGAAAAAATACTGACTTCCTGCCAAAGAGAGGATTATTCCAGCTCACCAAAAAAAAAAAAAAAAAAAAAAAAGAATAAAAAAGATGACACCTGTTGGCAGTTTAAAGCTAATATGAATTCTGTTTTCAGGCTGGAAATTATGCATCAACAAAAATATAAATATAATTTTTTCACAGCTGTGTAAGTGAAAAAACATATGTTGAGAAATTAGAAATGACTATTATCCATTATTCAAAATTTCCATGGCCACTGAGTGAATCCAGTGCTGAAATTGGAAATGTACAATGATTTTCAATTAATTTAATTTACATTGTTAGCTGATTAAATGCCAAGAATAACCACAACACTGAACACTCTTCCCTGTTCTTTAAAAAAGGCTCTGCTGTTCACAGGAGCCAGCATGGCTGCTAATTTTCTGGCTTCCCTTGGAGAAAATTGAGGCAGGGTATGTACCGTTGAAAGAGAAGCCATAAGACAGAGGCAGGTGGGCCAGGGCTACCACAAAGCCTTCTCCCAAGTTCAGATGTGGCTTCCTAACAAGCTCCTCCACACGTTAATGAAGGAGAAATACCATATGGGATTTAAAGGAGACTAAGAAGGCAGAATTAGTTGAGTACATTTAAAAAAAAAGATTATTTTCTATATGCCTAGATGTATGACAGGTGCTATATCAGAGGTGTTACTTATCATTCTACGTGAGCTTGGCCAAATTATTTCTCTCTCTTAAGTTTAGTTGTTCCCTTCTGTAAAATGTGGGATTAAGATTGAATAGTTTCTTTGAAGTTCCCTCTAGCTCTAAAACCTTAATGATTCTAAGTTAGGGTCATAGTCCTCAAGGAGCTCAGAGTTACACAAAATTTGTAAGACCAAAATAACTAAGCTGATTAACTAAATTAATAATACAAATAATAAAACTAAAAGTACTAGAGGCATGACTCTGTTTAATAAGAACTCTGATGTACCACACAGTGTAGTCTCTTTCATTTTATCATCAGTCACATTCTCCACCCATGATCCTATTCCAACCTTAAAGCAATCCTATGGCGAGGGTCACATCACACAGATGAAGAAACCTGTTCTCGAGAACTTGAGATAGTTAAGATTACAGAGGTGGAACAGAGTCAAGGTGGAAACTGAGTTTGAATCTTGCTGCCTTTGGCACCCTGACTATTAACCAGTGCCTCATACTTCCATTAACAATGACAGGGAAGTGTTCCTGGGTTCTATTCTAATCCCGACAAGAAGATAATGTGGTGTAAGAGGAAGATCACAGGCTGGAGTCACATGGCTCTGGGAAATTATCAGAGGACTGCAACTTGTGTCATGTTGGGATATCCAGGTCTGTTTCCTCTTCTGCAAAATGGGGAATATCAATATTCACCTAATAGGGTTGTACTGAAGCACAAATAAGATAATATTAAGTGCTTGGCACAAGACCTGTCACATAGTACACACGTAGAAAGTATTTTCCATCCTCTCACCCTTCTCCTTTCCTGTAGTCTCATTTCTTTCAGGGACTGACCAATTTCTTTTCAGTTTTCTGCTTGTTGTATTGGTGTCTGTGGTTTACCTAACAGAAAAATTTAAAGGTCGTCATTTGGCCAAAATCTCCCTCCCGTACTTGAAATCTCCCTCCCATACACCCTCAAGTGCAACACATGCACTGATCCTAGGTCACGCTTACAGGGTCCAGATTAGCATATGCAATCTCCCTTGAAGGGAGAGTAAGTGAGAGACAGGCATTGCAAATTGCAGCCCTTCATTAGCCTGTCTGCTAATATTGATGTTACAATTTTCTAGTTAACTTTTCCCTCACTCAGCCCTCCCTCGGCTCTTCCCTTCTGACCTGCCACCACCTTCTCTTCCCATTCAGCTTTCTTGAAGATCTCCACCTTGTCAAATGTGGCCATTTGTATCTGCTGATGCCATAAGCAAAGGCTATGCTTATGAAGGCAAGAAAACTGAGTGAACCAAGTCCTGCTGTTATAGACTTCATCCTACCATTGATGCAGTTGCCTGGAGTTGAAAAACGCAACATCTTTGGGTGTATACAGAGAAGTAAACTACAAATAACACTGAAGTTGGATTAAGAAGAAAAGGGAAATCCAGTAGATAAAAATCTACTCTGTGCCAGACTTAATTTTCACCAAAAAGACTTTGTGATTTACACTTACTATGCACCAAGTACTATTACTGCACTTTAAAAATAATAGCTCATTACACCCTCACCACAATTGCACTCTAGGAGATAGATGGGATTAATTTCTTCAGAAAACAAATGAGGACACTGAGCACAGACAGGTTAAGTCATCTGCTCAAGGCCATATCACCAGTAAGCAGCACAGTCAGGCCTTGAGTCAGTGCTGTCTGGGTTCTGAATCCAGGCTGTTAGCCATTGTACTGTACTGCCTTTCAATTGAGGGGCAGCAGGAGCTACTTAGGAAAATGTGACCAGGGCCAGTCGCTGGTCACTCGTAGCACGAGTGAGTATACTAGGGCATAGCCCCTAACCATGAGCATTCAGTATACTGTGGGCATCCATTAGTGTGATTAACAGAAGGAAAGGAACGTGTTGATTAACCTGGCCAGCTGGTTCAGAGAGTAGACTGCTAAGATCTGGTCTTCTGTATTATGATGATGATTATTCCCATTAAAAAGATAAATAAACCAACCAGAGAAGATACATACTTGTTCAGTGCAAGATTTTAAGCCAGGGCTGTATGATACCTTAGCTCGCCCTCTTCAGAAGGTTCTCAATGGCACAAAACTAGTTTTGGCCTCCATACTAGTTTGATCAGTGTTTACGTGCAGAATTTCGAGAGCCAGCTTTACCTTCCTAAGACACAGACACCATCACCTTTTCTCATCAGTATTTTTTCAAAAGAACAGACACAACGTCAGCGAAGCTGGAAGTAATTCACACTTTATGCAAAGCCCAGAGCAGTAATTATTCTATACACAGAACAGGTTCTCACAGTATACATGTTGAGTTTCGGTGAACTGAGTTGACATATTCTAGCTTCATGACACAGCCTGGAATGTTGCTGCCTTAGGAATAAAAAAGCACCCCCAAAACACAGAGGGCACGCTTTGTTTACTCCATTAGCCTAAGAGTAGTACATACTTGGCATATATGCTACCATTTGCCTCTCTTGTACCCTTCAAAGACTTGAATAACCCACAGAGTACTGTCAGCATGACTTAACACCCTCTCAAACTTCTCAACATGGTATTCCCTGCAAAGACTATCCAGTGATTAGACAAGAAACGTGAGAGCAAAACCTATTTTCTATCCCTAAATAACCTGAGCATTGGCCCTCATGAGTATATACAATCTTGTGTTCAATGTGATATAATCAATAGTGCCTCTGCACAATTGTTCAATGTCATTTCACACCTGCCTTTTGAATTGAGGGGACTTGAGAACTCATGTGTGACTGGTAGGCAAGAAAGAGTCCTCTAAAAGGGGAAGGGTCAGGGAAACAGGCCTGCCACCTGGTATATCATCTTGACATTGATATATGAAGCAAAATGATTGACTTGAGGCTGCTTTGAGTAAGAGTAGCCTTAGACCTGTAGGACTCTTCACCTGAGTTATCCTTCTCCTTCTCTAAACCTCTCCATTGCTAACTCTGCTCCAAGGTATTCAAGAAAATCTTGTCAGAGAAATCATTCCAGTGTACTCTGTGGCTATGTCGCTCAATCTCCAAAAGCTTTCAGCAGCTCCCCATGGCCTGCTGGATAAAAACCAAGCTCCTTAATCTGCCATGGATATTAACAATCTTAGTCCTCCCATTCTCAACTCTCAGGCTCTCCAAATGTAATCCAACACATGTAAATTCCACAGTTAAAGTGGACTACTTGAAGCTCCCAAAATGAGCTGTGTGACTGTGTGCCAATTCCTTTAATTCTCTGTTCTTTGCTTACTTCACTTGGAATATCGTCTGGCTCTGAGTAGGTACTCAATAAATGTCAGCTATTACGTGTATTTTTGGTACTGTGTAATGATATGCATGTTTTTCTGACATCTCTGCTGTATGTTTATGAGTGCGTGTCTGTTTCACAGCCTTATGCTGTTTTTCTGTGCTTGTCTGCTCCTGTCTATGTCTCTATCTCTGTCTCTCTCTCAAGGTTTCAAGCCCCATACTAAATCCAGAAAGAGTATTTTCTCCTTTATGAAGAGGATTCTGGGTTTGCAGGGCAGAGTCCTGTCCCAGGCTGACTTGGTTAGTATATTCTTACACTCTCAGGGAATTTGCTGCATCCACAGAAGAATGACTGGAGTGGAGAGGCTATGTTCATAAAAGCAGAGCCTACCCACTACCCCCCAAGCCTTTGTCCCTGGCTTCTCTTGTCTTAACCTTTGTTCCTACATGCAGATATGCAGTGCCCCCAATTAGCTGATTATGGCTACATTTTTCAGGGGAAAACCCACATGGCCTTTTTGTTTTTACTGCTCTCAGGGTTCAGTTAGGAAGGTTACTGATCGGCTCTTTCTGATTTCTAGCTTGTAAGAGTTTGTTTAAATGGCAGATGAGTGAAGCAAAAACTATTGTGGGCTTCATTCTCTTCCAGCCAGTAGCATTTCATATTCAAGAAGAAAAACTGTAATTATTTTCAATTCCAATTTTGGTTTAGTCTTTCTCTTTGCCTGTTTTTCTGCTCCAACCCTGTCAAAATGAAATCTGAAGATTAGCTAGGACAGAAACCCAGAACATTTATAGCTATAAATCAGACACAAAGATAAGCAAGCTCCCTGCTGATGGATGGACAAGCCAGGGTGGTGGTTGTTGTGGTGGTTTATTCTTGATTTAAAATGTAGAGTCATTTTGATACGCATTCTGTTTTCACTTTCACTTCCACATGCTCTGAGCAAGAGCTGTTGCAGACCAAGATGGTGCAGGAAGAAGAAAGGAAAGAAGGAGGGGGAAAGAGAGGGAGAGAAGAAGAGAGGGACAGTGGAACAGAAGTCCTCAGAGGGGTGTCCCCGCCCCTAGTTACTGACCTAACTGCCACACGGAGCAGAATGCTTAGTATTATTGACTCTCTTGCGTTGTTCCTCCTTGGAGAACACCTGTTAACGTTTGCAGGTTCCCTACCTCAAGCTAGGAGTAAAACTCTGAAATTAGTGAGTTTGATAATTTTATTAAAAATCAGAAGCTTAGTGGAAAACAGTCGTGTTACAAATTGCACAGCCTTCAGCCATCTTACTGGCTCCCTTCTTTCACAGGCGGCTTATTCTTTCGCTTTACCTGATCTTGCATCACAAAATCTTCCTCTGGAGAGTGGGCCCCAGCCTCCTCCTGGCCAAGGAAGGAGAAGGGGAGCAGCTCTGCCAGACTGGTCTGCTTATCCCAATTCTCCCACTGCCTCCTCTCCCTGGAATTCAGGAGAGCAAACATCCCCCTCGCCCCAGTGCCTGCTATGTTGTCTACCATATAGGTGGTGCTCATTAAGTGATAGAGGAATCAGCACACAGATGGATGAATACAAGTGAATCATTCACCAACATCAGATTACCCAAATAACTGATACAAAGTAGAAAGTGCTAGGTACTCTCAAAGAGACATAAACCTGCCAGCTGTATATCTGACAAGAGCCTACCATCTAGGATCTACAAGGAACTCAAATGTGACAAAAAGGAAAAAAAAGCCCCATTAAAAAATGGGCAAAAGATATGAATAGACATTTCTCAAAGGAATACATACAAGCAGCCAACAAATACATGAAAAATTGCTTAGCCTCATTAGTCATCAAAGAAATGCAAATTAAAACCACACTGAGATACCACCTAACTCCAGTCAGGAGGGCCATCATCAATAACTCAGAAAGCAACAGAAGATGTGGGGAAAAGGAAACACTTCTACACTGTTGGTGGGAGTATAAATTAGTACAGCCTCTGTGGAGAACAGTGTGGCAATTCCTAAAAGATCTAAAAATCAACCTCCCATATGACCCCAGAGTCCCCCTACTGGGAATATACCTGGAGGAACTCAAACCACTCTATGAAAAAGACACCCTCACATGCATATTTATTGCACCATTATTTACAATAGCAAAAACGTGGAACCAATCGTGCTGCCCACCGAAAGAGGACTGGATTTTTTTAAAAAGTGGTACATATACACAATGGAATATTATGCGCCATAAAGAAGGACAAAATTATGAACTTCACAGCAACTTGGATGAACATAGAGGCTATAATATTGAGTGATTTGCCACAGAAACAAAGAACCGAGTATCACATGTTCTCATTCATAAGTGGACCTTGAACAACTATCATAATACTATAAGAAAGGGATTGGCAGTAGTGGGAAATTGCCAGGGAAGGGGGGGTGGGATTGGCAGTTGGGGCAAAATGTCAGGGGAGTGGCAGGGGGTGGGCACATCTCATCGACAAGGGTACCTGCATAATGAACATTTGTATACCTAACCCTGAATTGTACCCCACATATTAAAAATACATTTTTTTAAAAGAGACACAAACCCAGAGAGACAACATAGCACAGGGGGCAAGGGCAAGGGCTGTGGCCTTATACAAACCTATGTCTAGTTCCTGATGCATCATTTACTAACTGTGAGCTAGTTTCCTTCATCTTAAGAAAGTGACAACAACAATAAAAATACTCACTGAGAATCATGACCCACCTACTATTTTCCTGTTTTCAAGTTGAACAATACTGAGAACAAGCAGAAATGTTTACTTTCTCCAGAAATAATTGCTCTTGGAAAATAAAAATGAGAACAAACTAAAATAGCTTATTGAGACCATCAGCGTATTCTTCAAGACTCACGTCAGGATCAGCCTTGCTGAGTCCACGAATCCAAAGAGATTTTATTGTAAACTCGACTCAATCCCCACCAGTTCCAAGACCCTAAAACTCTTTACAAGCCTTTCCCTGGCCTTCCCCTGCTAAGTTGGTGCTTTCCTTCTAGCAGTAGTTTTATTAATACATTGCTTAATCAACTTTTGGTGGTTTTGGAGGGATCTGATAATTGACATTACTTCACAGTCTGTTTGGAGGGATTGTATTAGATAAGAAAAGAAAACATTTAGCTCCATGTCTAGCACTTGGTAAGTACACTCTAAATAATATTATTATCACTATGATTGGTGAACAGACTTATTGTTTCCAGCTGAATAAATTCATTGAGCCATCCTTTTAACAATCTTTCATTGAACTAGTACTCCTGGGCCATGTTCTAGTCCTTGGAGATACAGAGATGAGTAGTTACTGGCTGTGAGGAGTTTTTTACTTATGGGATAAAACAGACGGGTAAAGTTGAAGCTGTATTAGAGGGCGATCAGCCAAGGTGGAAAGGAGCACAAAACAGAATAGTGGCATAAGAAAAGGAGGCATCATTTTGTCCTGGAGGTGATACCATCAGGCTCTAGGAGTGGAAGAGAGAATGCTCAATGGCCTGAATTCTGGAGGTTGAATAGAAGTGTGCCAGACAGTCATAAATAAGGACAGGGAATGCCTCTCATTGAGAGGGAATAGGTCAGGTAGTGCCATGGAGCATCGGATACAGCTGGTAAGCCTGAGGGGAAAAATAGCCTAGTTCTCCATGATGGAAGTTGAGAATGAGGGTGCAGGGATAGTCAGGTGAATATCAAGGAGTGCTTTGTATGAATGTGAAGGATCCTGGGCCTTATTTTGAGGAAAAAGAATCATTAATATCACTGAACCTGAAGAATATTGTTTACTATATGCCAGGTGCTGTTCTAAACACATTATTTACTTAACACATTATATGCATTAAACTTATTTCATCCTTACAACAACCTTAATTTTACTGATGAGGAAAATCCAGCCACAAGCAATTAACCTGCTGAAAATTACACAGCTCAAAAGTGACAGAACCAGAATTTGAACTTAGGCAATCTGGCTGTCAATCCATGCTCTTAGTCACTACCCTAAACTACTTCTGACGGGATCAAATACCTGTTTGAGAATGATCACTCTGCCAACAAAAGAAAAAGAGATATCAGGGGCTAAACCTGAAGGCATAAGGAAAAAGTGGATATTGGATCTTCTCCGAAGGCGTACTCCATAGGTTTTAAAGAATGACACGACCAGTTGAGTGTGAATATATGAAAAGACCACTAGCGCAGCCACAGGCAAGAATGATGAAAAGAAACAATTTGAAGTCAGGGGGACCAGAAAGTTAGAAACCACTGTAAGAGCCCTGGCTACAGGTGATTACATCTGCAGTTCAACTTCAGGACCCAGAAGAAGAGGCGCCTAGACTCTCATTATTCCCCAATACATATTCACATTTCAAACCCAAATTAAGCCACAGGACAGGAAGTTCAAACCAGCACATGGGCACCGGTGTTTTCAAGAAACGTCAGTAGGCTTAAATGTTCCACAGAGGAGTTTCCTAACCATAATTGATGTGTTAAACCTCAGCAGCTGTTTACACAACGCGGTGGACACCCACAGGAATAACAGTCAGCACTGAGTGCTACTAAGTGAGGGCGTGCATTAGACTAAGACCGTCTGTGCGTCACCTGTTCCTTCACATCTTATTACCTGGCTATTAGATGGCACATCTGTAATCCGTGGCAATCACAGGTAGGCCAGGCGGGGACGGCACTGTGATCATGATGAATGAGATTCTGTCTGTATCACTGGGAATGTTCCATAAATGGCTGCTGGATCCTGGGCCACTTTCATAATTTATGGAGAGATAAATCTTGCTGTGCATCTCCAGAGACAGTCTCTCTTTCTCTCTCTCTCTTTCTCCTTTCTCTTTCTATCTCTCTCTGCCTTCTCTAGTGGAATGTTATTGGAAAAATTCTGCCCAATTCCTACATTTAACTCTTAAATGCCACCTTTTCACAGTATCTAGGCTCAACAAAGCCCAGAGATTCAAGTAAGGACTAGCCAAGTTTCACTGTCAAGGCTAAAGGTGGGAGACAGATGCAGGAGAAAGAAAATGAGCTCCATGTGCTATGATTTTTAAAAATTCTGCTGCCCGGTGTTTGGCAGGAGAATTTCTAAAAAAGCTATTTGGCCAGGGACTTCCTTCTTCTTGTGGAGCAGGTAGTGATATTGATAGTCTACTGAAGTCGCTTTAGAAAACTCTGACCTACAAGATGTGGTCTGGGCTCAAAGCTGACTTCTGTGACTATAAGGAAATTGTATTAGAACAGATATGTGTGCACCTATTTTGTCTCAATAAATACAACAGCCTGGTCTGCTTATTTTAGTTAGATCCTCAACTTAGCATAGTAAATACATTACTGAACATGAAGTATACTCAAAGAGACACCCCCTAAGATGTTGTGATCAGTAGTTGAGGTGTGAGAAGGTGGTGGGAGCATTATGGGTGCTATACAAATGATGCTCTGAAATCCATGTTTCTTCTAGTTGGGCGAAACCTGTTTTCCAAATGAGTCAATATCAAGTAGTTGTACTTCCTACTTAAAGGAGAAAACTAGAACACCCTCTGCATCCTCAAATCACATCTTCCACACCTGCAATAATAATAGCAGATCAATAATAGCACCCCCCCTTCCTATGGTGTAAGAATTCCATGAGATGACACATTTAAGACATCATGTCAGACATAGTGAAAGCTCTGTCAATATTATTATTAGCTTGTCTTCTAGCTTTTGTTGTAGCTATTTATGCTTATGCCAGCTTTTTGGGTGAGTTTTATGGCATTCTCATTACAGAGAATGGTTTAAGTTATTTTCAAGAATAAAATACTGAATGTGTAACTTCACATTTGTTAGAGATAAAGGTATGAGTTGGGGGAACTGTTAAGTTGCAGTACTTCCAGTGGGCATAACCAGGCAAGCAAATCTCCATATGAAATGTGGTGTCAAGGAAGTCTGGTTCTGCCCTGGTGTGTGGTAATGGCTCCTGTGCTAAAGGTTATTTGGATTCAGAATAAGCATAGTCCAAATCCCAGCATCCATAGGCAATGGCTTTGCGATTTCTTCTGCCTGCTGTCTATTGGTAGCACCTGTTGTTTGGAGGCAACCAGTCTCCCACATCCCTGAGCTTGTAGGGTGTCACACATGGGCCCAGCTGCAGGTGATGTGCCTCAAGCAGCCTGTATCATATCTCACCCTATCTTCTCTTCACTGAGATGGAGGAAGGGTGAACAGGACTTTGGCCACAACTGTCCAGGAAGAAGTGGAGAGTTGTGGATGAGGAGCAGATGGGCACCAGGAGGGAGAAAACCAGGAAGACACATGAGTGACAGAGCAGAGCAGATAAAAGTCTTGTCTACTCTCCTACCTCACAGAAACTCCTGGCCTCCTGAAATGCATATTTCAGTGGTCCTTGGGAAGATAGAGAATGGCATACTGCCATGCAGCGGATATGTAGCTGATGTACTCAATGTCTGTATTCTTTCTGCCTTCTGCAAACATCACATTGAGGGCAACAACAGAAAAGGCAACAACACCTGTTATTTTCTAAGAGTTTTAACAAAAGTCTTAGGAAAAAAGACACCATCATTACTCCTGCTTTCTGAAACAGAGACAGAGCAAGGTTAAGCTAAGCCAGGTGGCAGTGGGGGAGTCAGGATAAGAGGCTGGGTCTAATGGATGTCACTGCCCAGTCTTATCCACTATGCTGTTATTGGTGTATTGGGCACCAGTCATAAAATTCTGATTCCTTCTCGAGCTGAGCACTTATTCGGTGTAAGTCAGTGCTCCATGCTTCTATGAGTGTTTATCACTTGGCTGAAGTGGTCAGGGCAGATGTTATGTAAGTGATGGCCTATATTAACTCAATCTTTCACACAACCCGGGAAGAGAGAAAGCAGAAGGTTCAGGTGGGTTAAGACACTTGTTCGGTAATGGTACTATCACATCTATAAAATAGCAGAGAAGAAACCTAGGTTTCAAAGCTCTGAGGTCCTGAGAAGATGTCCTCAAATCTTCCATAACCAGGGTCAGCCCTGGAAGGAGAAAATCAGGAGATATATCCAACTACATGAGAGGATGCACCAGTCAGGGCCAAGAGGGCAATAGAACTAATTACTCCCTTCTAATTCAAGTATAGATGTTTCTAAACTGAAGGGATGAGGAGGAGGAATTTGGAAAGAGATGTGAAGTCATTATATAACAAGGTCAGTGGACAGTCCTTGTAAATTTTGGGAAGGGGTGCAGGTGGGCATGGTGGGGGATCCTTGAACATTGATGTCTCTGCCTCTCGTATGAGGCACTGAACTTGAAGACAAGAACTGGGTTTTCTTTCTTTCTGATCTTCAGAATCAAATTAAGTTCTCAACATGGTTCAGTAGTTGGATGAATACATAAAATAAAAAAATGAATACCCATTTCACATCCATTAGGATGGCAATTATATGTTAAAAAATTTAAAAAGCATAAGTGTTGAGAATGTGAAGAAATTAGAATTCTTGTGCATTGCTGATGGGAACAGAAAATGGTTCAACCCCTGTGGAAAATGGTATGGCAGTTCCTCAAAAAATTAAACACAGAATTACCATATGATTCAGTCATTCTAGTATATACACAAAATAATTAAAAGCAGAGCCTGGAACAGACATCTGTATACCCATATTCCCTGCTATTCATAGCAGTGTTATTCACAGCTAAAAGATGAAAGTACTCCAAGTATGCAAAGACTGATGAATGGATGAACAAAATATGGCATAAACATACAATGGAATACTATTTAGCCCTATAAAGCAAGGAAACTTTGACATATGCTACAACATGGATGAAACTTGAAGACAAGTAAAATAGCCAGTCAAATAAAAACAAATATTGTATGATTCCAGTTATATGAGATATCTATAATAGTCAAATTCATAGAGACAGAAAATAGAATGGTGATTTCTGGGGGCTTGGCCTAGGAGGTGGGGAATGTGGAGTTATTGTTTAATGAGTACAAAATGTCAATTGGGGAAGATTCAAAAAACCTTCTGGAGACAAATGATGATAATAGTTATATAACAAGGTAAACGTTCTCAGTGTCACAGAATCAAACACTTAGAAAGGATTAAAACAGTAACTTTTATGTCATGCATATCCTACCACAGTAAAAAAGAAAAACAGAAGGGCAACCTCTTTCAGGTCCCCTCCCACTATGGAAGCTTTTCTGTCTTCTTAATAAATCCTACTTACAAAAGTAAAAAAGAATCAATAACTAATGGATGAATATCACAAGTGCACTTCTCATGGTTTCTTTCTCTTTCAGTCCCTCCTGCTTACTTAGACTGTGAAGTATATGTGTTTGAGAATTATCTTTTCTCTTTGTAATAATATGGATCTGAGCAAAGGACCAACTGCATTCCAGCAGCACCTCTAGTCTCCAAAGCCTCATGTGATTTTAAAATAAGGGATGTTGGTGAGAAAGGGCATTCTGGAATAAGAATCCTACAGACAGTTTCTTCCAGATGAAGCAGACAGGGTATGCAGGATAAGCTACTCATAATAATCCAATATGGGGAAGAACAGTGGTGGTGGAGTCGGATGATCTGTTTGAAAATCCCAAGGCAATTACTGCAGAGTATTGTACAAGTCAGGTCAATTCTCAACCTTCAGTGTTCTCACCTGGAAGATGCAGGTGCATGAGGGTGGGGGGCAAGGGTAGTAGATAAAAAGGGTGAACTGTGAAGTTCTGTGCCACTATAAGGCAACTCCACTGGCACCAATCATGTGGCCTAGTGCTGGGCCACGTGTGGTAATAAGAAATTGTTAAATGTAAGATGGAACAGCAGACTGAGCAGGCAGTGAGAGGTTCATCAGTGTTGAGACCCAACGCTGAGATGCATCAGGTAAGTGGCACCACTAGAGAGAGTACTCTTGATTATCAGAAGGAAAGAAACCCTCAAGTCCTCCACCTACTTATGTTCCTTGTCTAGTAAATCTGGAGAAAATAAACTCACCATGCAGGAAGATTTACTGATTCCTAAGGACAGTTGCTCGCTTTAAAAATCCATCAGCACCTGTCTGTTGGGTTAGCCAGTTGCAGGGCAGAAGAGATCAGGGTCAGCTCTCAGAAAGCTGGTAAGAATTGAGGCTGCTTGCTGTCCAGGGCGGGACATAGGTAGAAAGCAGGCAGTGAGGCTGCCTCACAGTGCATCGATCAGGAAACAGAAGAGAATGGTCCTGGATCACTGTGATCCAAATCATGACAGATCTCTGTAGGCTACAGTCAGCCATTTATTTTATCTATGACTTGTGTAGAAAGACCCTGTGCTTGGTTTAATGCTCTACCACTGTTGTCTTGCAATTCAAAATACTTTTTAAATAGGGGTCTCTAGTTTCCTTTTGCACTGGGCTCTTCAAATTATGTAGCCAGTTCCATAGATGGTAAAATATGACTAAGTGCCTACTATTTTCCAGGTTCAGTCTTATCAGAGGATGGACTTGAATTGAGGAAGAAAAGGGAAGAGAGAGGGGAAAGAATGAAAATATTAAACTCAAATGTCACTTTTTTCATGGGGCTGCCCCAAACCACCCTATTTAAAATTGCAACTTGCTTCCCCAACCCCTCTCCTGACAGCCATTTCTGTGATGAATTTCAAAAAAATTCTCAATTGTATTTACTAGCATCTAATGTACCACATACCTTATTAACTTAGTATGTTTATATTTCTTGTCTGACTTACCCACCTAGAATATAAGTTCTGTGAGGGCAGGGGTCTGTAGCTATTTTATTCATGGATGTAACCCAAGTGCCTAACAATTCCTGACATGCTGCAGGCCCTCAATGGATTTTCCATCGATGAAAGAACGAACTAAGCACCTAGTATCTGCGAAGACCTGGGCTAAGCTAGTTGCGCAGATTGCCTTGCTATTCCTTCCAAGGGCCTTACAAGGTTTTGTCACTGATTTACTATGTGTAGGGGCCAAATTAGGTCCTGGGAGCACAAACATAGAAATGTTTGGAGACCTGCCCTCAATTTAGATGACAGCAATTTAGTGATAATCTTTGGTAATGAAGAACCTGAGGCACAGAGAGGTTGAGTCATTTGCCAAACATTAACACAGAGAAAACCCCTATTTTCCAGAAGAGTGTAGGGGAGGAAGTGGGGAGTGGGAAGGGGGACATGGCAGACGAAGGAGTCAGCAAGGGGAGAAGCCATGCCCTGATCTTTAGATGGCTTGCTTTTGGGTTCTTCCTGAAGAACAAAAGGAAGCTCAAGGAAGGGAACAGGAAGGACCCCAGAAATCTTAGGCATTTAGGAAAGGTGGGCATTTCCTTGGAACTCAACTCCACATCTGGAGGAAATGGTTTTGCACCAACTGAGACATGACTTTCACCCCCACCCTACCCCGGGACTCATACCTTCTTGATGTCTCTAAGCCAGGTAGATGTGCCGCAGTGAAAAGAGTCCTAAACTTGAACTCAGGAGGCCTGGATCAAAGTCTTGTCCTTGCCACTCATGGTGTTTCCTTGGGTTAGTGAGTACCCTCACTGCTCCAAACCCTGCTATTCAAATGGGGGCACACTTTTACAATGAATATCACATCGTGACATTGCTTGTAAAATACTGCATACCACAAAGCAGCCCTTAGAGTGCTGAAGAAGGCATTTATCTCAGAGTCAAAAGTCATACCCTCTCTACCCCCAATTCATTATGAGTAGTGTGGTCTTTGGCAAACACCCCCCGGCTCTTTTTTTTTTTTGGAGTCTCACTCTTTCGCCCAGGCTGGAGTGCAGTGGCATGCTCACAGCCACTCCACCAGCATCGACCTGCTGGGCTCCGGCGATCCTTTCGCCCAGCCTTCCAAGTAGCTGGAACTACAGGTGCGCGCTACCATTCCTGACTAATTTTTTTAAAAATTTATTGTAGAGACTAGGTCTCAACAAGTTGCCTGGGCTGGTCTGGAACCTGCAGGCTAGGGCAATCTGCTAGCCTCAGCCTCCCAGCGTGCTGGGATTACAGACTGAGTCATGGAGCCCAGTCAGCAAACCTCTTAACCACTCTGAGCCTACCTTTCTTTTTCAATAAGCCACGAAACATTAAGCAAAGATTTTAAAAGGGGGAGAGAGGGAGGGAGAGAAAGAGAGAGAGAGAGAAAATTGACTAGTTTGGGGACTTGATTTAAAATCCCAACCCCATAAGCATAAGGTTTTAGTCAACTCTGAAAACCTCACTCGAAATCAGTTTAGACCTTCAGAAAGACAAATCTTCCAACCAAAGCATCGATTACATTCTCTGCTTTTCCCCTAAAGCCTGTTGCCTTTAAAAGTTGCAGAATGAGGTTTTGTGTTTAGGTCTTTGATCCATTTAGAGCTGATTTTTGTGTATGGTGATAGGTAGGGGTCCTGATTTAATCTTCTGTATGTGGTCAGTCAGTTTTCTCAGCACCATTTTCTGAATAGGTTCTCCTCTCCCCAGTGGTTGGTAGTGGAGGCTTTGTCAATGATGAGTTCGTTGAGAAATTGAGGTTTTGCTTCTGGAATCTCTATTCTGTGCCATTGGTCTATATGGCTGTTCTTGCACCAATAACAGTCTGTTTTGATTATTGTAGCTTTCTAATAAAGTTTAAAGTCTGGGAGTGTAATACTTCCCACTTGGTTTTTTGGTTTTTTTTTGGAGTTTTTTTTGTTGAGGATTGTTTTGGCTATTCGTGGTCATTTATGTTTCCATATAAATTCCCGTATTTTTGTTTCCAGGTCTGAAAAGAATACTGCTGGTAATTTCATGGATATTGCGTTAAATCTGTAGATTGCTTTTGGTAGGATGGACATCTTAATAATGTTGACTGTTCCAATCCATGAACATGAAATATTTTTCCATTTGTTTGTTTCATCTTTCATTTCTTTGAGCTATGTTAGTGGGAGTGTAAACTAGTACAACCTCTGTGGAGCACAATTTGGCAATTTACTAAAAGATCTAAAAATTGACCTTCCATATGACCCCACAACTCCCCTACTGGGAATATACCTGGAGGAACTCAAATCATTCTATAAAAAAGGTACCTGCACACACATGTCTATTGCATCATTATTCACAATAGCAAAAACATGGAACCAGCTATGCTGCCCTTCGAAAGAGGATGGGATTTTAAAAATGTGGTACATATACATTATGGAATATTATGCAGCCATAACGAAGGACAAAATTATGAACTTCGCAACAACTTGGATGGACTCGGAGGCTATCATACTGAGTGATCTATCACAGAACAAAGAACGGAGTGCCACATGTTCTCACTCATAAGCGGACCTTGAACAATTATCATAATACAATGAGAAAGAAATTGGCAGTATTGGAAAACTGCCAGCAGAGGGGGGCAGGATTGGCAGTAGTGGGAAACTGCCTGGGTGGCGGGGCACACCTCATCAACAAGGGTACCTGCATAATGAACATATGTATACATAACCCTGTATTGTACCCCATGTCTTTAATATAAAAAACAATTAAAAAATAAAATAAAAGTTGCAGAATGTGCCTAATCTTAAGTCCCAACTTTACTTAACCTTTGATGACTCTTTCAGCCCTGAGAGTATTATCAGATCACTGAGGCAGGAAAGAAAGTGAGGTGTCCCCAGGAGACCTGCTATACTTTCCCAATTCAATTCCAAGAAGCAATTCAGTTCTCTGTATATTAAAAGTAGTCAAGTTATTGCAAATGTCTAGTCAATTCCAAATGTCACCAGCTACCAGTAAACAACAAAAAGCCGGCTATGTTCAGGACTGGATCATTTAAAACATAATTATAATAAATGATTTAAAGGAGCTCTTTTAATTACCGCAACATATCAAAGCCACAGGAAGGCATTCCAGAAGAATTGTTTTCTATTGTAACTGCATAAATTTAAATGCCATTAATTTCATATCTGTCATTCACTTTTCTTCTACTACATTGATCTCTGTATCAGGGAATTCAATGCCTCCCATTTCATTTGGGGATTTCATGGTTTTGACTCAGGAAAAGCTTTGTTTTCAGTCCTTCAGTTCCCAAATGCCATTTCTACTCCAAAGCATAAATTACGAGACCAAGTGAAGACCAAGACGAAGGAAAAGAAGTGATACTAGGTGAAGGAATGGGAAAGATAATTGGATTTGTGATTAAAGGATAGTTTTTACTACTGGTTCTGTCACTAATTTGCTATGTATCCTTGGGCAAGTCCCATCAACTATCAGGGCCTCAGTTTCTGCATCTAGAAAGTGGGAATAAGAATAATTTCTATCCCTGCCTGTCTTTCAAGTTTGAATGAAAAATAAGAAAGGACTGTACAAACCTTCATTCATTTAGGAAGTCAATCATTCACTCAATAATTATTTAATGAGCATTGACTATGCTAGGTAGCATGCTAACAGCTAGGATAGAAAAACAAGTAAGATAAAATGCCTCTCTAGTAAGAGGCTTACTGCCAAGTAGAGGAGACAAAAGAGTGAACATACTCCTTTGGGCTAGAAGTGCTTTCCTTTCCAGTCTATTCAGTCATTTTCTTTTTAGTTAGAAAATTCCTGATTTTATAGTCTCTATAGAGAATGAAACAACTGCTTAGTTTAGTCCAAAAAAATAAATATCCATTCAGTATTGTATGAAACTCTGTTCACATAAATAGCAGCTTATATGGTTCATTTTTTTTGTCCAGTTGTTTAGAATGTTAAATATTCACAGACATAATTATAATTTTTCATACCATCCGAAAAAAAAACTGTGGCTTCTTAATCGGTATTTCCAGTTTACTTTAAAGGCACTGTCTGGGCCCAAGATTAATGCACTTCTAGGAGAATGAAATCAGTGGGATGTGGAGAAGTGATAGCCTTTTTGATTCTCAAATAAACATTTCTCAGAGGGACCATCCAAGTCCTCAAGGGATTTCATGGTGATACATTCAAATGCTGCCCATCTGTACAAATATCAATATCTAACTTTTTAAAAAGACCTATATTTTTCAAAATGGGCTATCATAAAAGTGCATTCATGCCTCTCTGCATCAATTGCTATATGCTACTTTATAAAAATGGTTCTTGGGCTACCCAGGAAGACTGAGTTGAAAGGAACCATGTAGAACCAATATATTTTTCAGCACCAGAGTCATCTTTCTTCTCCTCTCCAAAGATAAAGTAAGTTTTGTCTTCAGAGGAGTCAGAGAGCAAGGGAGAAACACAAAGAGGCAGAACTCAGTGATGGGGCTAGAACCACAAATCAAACTCCCCTTATGACTGAAGCCATTGTGAGGAGAAAAGTGCTTCTCCAAGGTTGTCTTAACTTCCTGCATACCTGTCTTATTGTCAGGAAGAAGACACCCAATGTTCAGAAATTGTAGCATGTGAGAGCAAAATGGATTGAATTTGGAAAGAGAATTTCTTGACTGAGCCTAGGTTCAGACACTTCATCAAAATACATGTGAACTTGGGCAAATTATTTCATCGCTTTGAGGATCAGTTTTGTGAACTGTAAAGTGTGGGTAATAATGAAAGAATATGTGATAGAGATTTTTGACCCACATTATTATTATTTTTAAGGGAAAAAGTGACTAATCCAAGTGAAGTTAGGTGAACTGGTGTTCTACATGAATTTGATGGAAGTCTTTGGTATTCCCCTCCCTGTCTTTCCATTCTTCCTTCCCTCTCTCACACCATCTCCCTTCCTTCTTTTCCTTCTCCATCATGTATTTATTAAGTGCTTACCTTGTACAAACAACACTGCTAGAGGCAGCCGCATCAGTCACAATGCCAGCCTGAAACAGGTGGTTCATTCAAGTTGAGGGTGTTTAAAAAGAAACAATTTACTTAAGTGTGGACAGGACTAAGGGAAACCTTCAAGGGATGAGGAAGCACTCAAGCACTAACAAAACTGGGCGCCCTTACCATCTGTAAGCCTGAGGGAGAAAGGGCAAGGAGCATTTTCCAGATGCCGAGGAGAGGGCTTCTTGAAGAACGTGTGGCCTTAGCACAGAGAAAGTCAGGAGACTAAATACCCTGGCTCACCCTTCTTCCATATGATTTCCTGCTGGCACCTCCCATTGGCCAACCAGACCAGAATCCAGAAGACAAGAGGGCCATTGATGCAGTCCACTGAGATTAGTGGCACAGAACCATGTGGACAGGGCATAGAAGGGATCTAAACAGGCAAGCCCAGACTATTTGCCACTAGAATGTAGGTTTAGAACATGGGTTCTAGAGATACTGGATTGTGTTTAAATCTTTGTTCCAACTCTGTGGTATCTTGGATGAAGCACTTACCCTTTGCATATCTCAGTTTCCTCATCTGTTAAATGGTTGTAATAAAGGTATCTATCCATAGGTTATTGTGAGAATTAAGTGAGTTAATATTCATTAACCCATTCCTTGTTTAATTCAAGGATACTCACCAGCAGTGCTTGCGTCTGCAGCATTTACCCAAGATAGATAGATAGATAGGTAGGTAGATAGATAGGTAGATAGATAGATAGATAGATAGAGAGAGAGAGAGAGGGAGAGAGAATTACAAAATATAGTACTTTTCTTCTTCTTTCTTTTTCTTTTTTTGTAATTCTCATTTGATTTAGAGACAAGTTCTGTTTAGAAATAACTCCAAGAATACAGTTTGTATTTTATTTTCACATTGAAAACCAGTCAGATTTGCTTTAGCCTCAAAAAGCATGTTTATGTAAAATTAAATGAACGTGGGAGTGAGCTGAACTTTTATTTTCGAAATGGGTAAGAAGTTAGCTACTTAGAACTATGCCTGGGATATACTAAGTGCTAGATTAAGCATTACCTTGTATTGCTTTACATCTGATACAGGGATGAGCAGGAAAGACAAATGAGTGAAAGGCCCTCTGGAGTGTCTTTAATGACAATTCACATGGGACCACCCCCTTGATGCTTTTTTCTTGCTCTCTGACATGACCTGTGATAAGACCATTTTGAGAAGGGGAGATGATGGGAAAAGAGGAGCAGAAAAGAGGAATCTGGTCTTTCTGTTTTCCTCTCTCCTCACAGTCCTGCTTCAATTCTTGTCTTAGCAACATCAGGATCTATGTACAGGTTTCTGTCCATTACAAACATCTTCCCCATCTGCCTCAATCTCAGATGTTTGGAACCAAGGCAAAGGATCAGGTCCCTCTAAGGAACTGGCTAAAAGTCCTGCCCAATTCCCAGTCTATTATGCAGTAGAATGTCACAGGTTCTTAGCCAGGGATTATGTGTTCCCTGATTACCTCACCCCCTTTCCTTGGGGAAAGACACATCAGCAACTGGGGAGTATGGAAAAGGAGCCCCAGGCTAGGTGAGCTCACATCCTAGCTCTAACCTGAGCTATGTAACCCTGACCAAATGACAGTACCTTTCTTAACCGTAGATTTCTTAGAAAACAGAGCTCGGGTTCTACAGAGTTTTTTGGAAGGTAGGAGGGAATAAAAAGTCAAAACAAGTTCATAATAATAGAAAACTGAGGAAACCAGTGCTATAGTTTCAGTGCTAACATTTCCTAGCCATGTGACTGTGGATAAGTCAATTCATGGTGTTAGCCCTCAGTTTCTCCATTTGCAAAATATTGAGTTGTCTTATAGCTGGACATAGGTAGATGTGAAGATGCTTCGTAAGTTAATAGATGTATTTGAGGAAGATAGTATTAGCATCGTGCTCTGATTTCAAATGCTAATCACACTGATAGTGAGCCAGTGTTTGTACACACACACACACACACACACACACACACACACACCCTACAGCCAACGGCCCATTTACTGACCACACATTTTGTGTGTGGTTCTTTCAGTCTGAAGAAGTGGAGTAAGTGCCAAGAACTGGTATCTTTCCTGTTTGTAGCTTCAGTCCACACGCTGGCAGTACTGAGTATATTCATTAAATAACTACTTCAGAAACTCCACATAATCATTCAAGTTCAAAATTTGAATATTGCCAGGCAGCTTGTTGAATTATTTATTTTAACTGCCTTATTTCTGTATTGGGTAATTTCTTCCATGTGCTCCCACTATATCCATAATGGGAAGCAATTATTGATTTTTCTAAAGCCATTAGGTTCAATGAATTGTTCAATTAGTTTTATGATTTCAAATAGAGGAAGACGTGAGATTACCACTCTTAGAAACAACTTTCTAAAAAGGTGATAATGCCCTACCTTGTCAAATGCCCAGGTAAATGGTTGAGGCAGACCCTCCATCACATCTGTACACCGTAGCCAGTCTCGTCACTGTTCAGGTTTTATAGCACTGCCTTCTGAACATTATGTTTAGGGAGCTGTCAGTTAATACATATTTGTGATATTGTTTACCCATTGATCTTGTCAAGCTACTGTAAATCCAGATGGATAATAAACACACAATGACTTTGAAGGATAAATATGAATAGATAGTGTCATCTGCCTCTAGTCCTAAATCTCTGAGGGCTCTCCATTTTGTAACTGAATAAAGTTCAATGTTCCAGGCAGACAAGTCCAGAACAATACTCTGTGTGAACCTGACTTCATGCCTTTTCTCATGTTTTTCCCACAGCCTGGAATGCTCTCACCTATCTTCCTGTTACTGTCCTTTTCACATATTGAGGAAGCAGAGAAGGGTAATACATAACTTCTCAGACTTCCATCATCTATACACCAACTTCTCATATCCATAATCCAACTGTCCTATCATTTACTTAACGATTTTCCAAATGACACAGACTCATCCTAAGCACATGTGTCAGTAAAATCATGGTCATATCTTTGTTGTACTCATTAAAACAGATACACAACTATTAATATATATGCATCAATGCAGATTAACTTAGAAAGTGTGTTCCACACTGTGTGATGTGACCTAGACATAAAACAGGGAACAAAGAGTGAGATTGTTCTTGAGTGGACTCACTGAAATAATCTAATAAAATATGCATTCCTTTCAAATAGATGCTGTTCATAAAATGGGCTGTAAAATGTATATGTGTGCGTGTGTGCATGCGTGTGTGTGTTTGTGTGTGTGTGTGTGTGTGTGTGTATGTGTGTGTGTGTGTATGTCACAGTAAAAAAATCTCATATACCAGTGGTGATGCCCATATCACACATTTGAAAATCCTGGGAATAATATTGGGGTAGTAGATAGGATTTCCGGCTCTGGCAATAACAGACTCAGACTTAAACTCTGATCACTTACTAGCCATGTGTTCTTGGGAAAGGTACATAAAGGTACTAGACCTCAGTGTACACATGCAGACTAGAACAGAACTCATATCAGAGTATTGTTGTGTAATTAAATAATACATGTAAAGTGCTTAACTCTTGGTAAACAGTAAAGTGCCCAGTTCAGCCAACACTTATGGAGAGCTATTACATGATGGTTAGGAGTAAGGACTCCCCAGCTACTTGGGTTCCAATCCTGGCTATCGAGTAATCTTGGGCACTAAAGTGCTCAGTGTCTCAGCATCTTCACAGAGTTGTTGGGACACTAAGCAACTTGATTTAAGTATGGAACTTGGAATAGTGCCTCTACACAGTTTACACATCATAGGTGATGGTGATTATGATCATCTTTGCTGTGTTCCATACACCAGGCTGTGGGTTAGTGAAGCAGAAAACTGGCAGACAAGTTTAAAATCCTCCCTTTTGATGTGCATTTTATGTGCAAGCATCTCAGTACAGACAAAATACAGAAATTGAATAGAGGAGAAAATGGTGAAGTATGTATTGGGCAATCAGGAAGGAGAAAAGGAAGACTTCAGAGAGAAGCTGATACTTAGGCTTGGTTTAAAAGAGTGAGGAGGGAGTATGGAAGGATGAAACTGATTCATCAAGGCCAATTTAGTTGATACTTACTCTGGGAAACCTCTGATCCCACAGGCACAGTTAATGATGATGTCTTATTACCATTTGAGGGGCAGAGAGGGGCACTGGAAATATAAGTACCTGGTAAGTGTCTGTGGAACTTCATAAGATAAACATTCTTTCTGTTGCCTCTCTTCCCATTATTTCACAGACAAATACTATTATTAACAATAATATTAATATCAACAGTAATAGAAACTAAAATGTATCTAATGCTTCCTATATACAATATACTTTATAAATTTAATTTTATCTTCATGACAATACTGAGGTGGGCACTATAATATTTCCATTTGATAGATAGATAAACTGAGGCTTAGAAAGCTTAGGAGACTAATTTAAGATCAACCATTAGTTTAAAACATAGCCTTCCTACCCCCCAAAATGCGTACAAAGCCATTATGCCATACTGCTTCTTAAAATGTCTAAATTTAAATTCTGTTTCATGAGGAAGTGACATCAATTTCCCAGGCAGGACCATTTGCTGAATAATGCACAGCCATTTCTCAGAGAATTGGGGGAAAGAGGTGATAACAGACTGCTTCTGGGACTCAGCATAGGTTAGGTCTGTACAATCTGCATGATATGCAAATAGTTTACAGCAAAGGAGACAGGGTTCCCAGAATGAATCATTCTTATCATTCTTGCTTCCATTGCTGAGTGAGAAATACTGGAGTGATGTTTCAGTCCAGCACAAGCTCAGCTGGACAAGGCTAATTAGGACTGGAGAGACCTAGGACCTCAGCTGAACTCCTTGGTAATCAGAGAATTATGATGAAGTTAATATACAGGTATAACCTGTAATAAGATGAGGTGAAGGCAAATAGATTCTAATCACTGTAAACTTTCCCTCGTTACGGTTTTCATAAAGTCTTATGCATCAGATCTCCACAGGAGCACTAATTCTCTAAGAGGCCCAGGAGGGTGGGGGTTCAACCACCTGGAGCAGACTGAAAGTGGGGAAAAAAAGAATGTAGGGCAATGGAATATGTCAGAATAGTGTTCATTTACATTTGCCCTATATGACCCTTAGATGATAGTCACTTAAAGTAAGGGGATATTTCTTGTGACCCTTCAATCCACTAAGGCATTTTTCAGATTCAACATTAGCCTGGGAAAGACCTCAGAGCTTTGTCTTCTCATGCTCTTATTTTATAGATGGGGAAACCAAGGCTCAGAGAGAAGCAGGTGATGAACCACATAATAAAAATATATTGCATGGTGTTTTAGAACAACGTTAACAATGAATCTAGGAAAAATAATTTTCTATCCTAATGTGGGATCAAAATGATAGGGAAGAGAAAAAAAAACAACAGACAAGTCACCCTAATCCTGGCAGGTGTAAGTAAAATGTAATGGGGAGGAACTATCCAGCTATGTTGAGCCCAAACTACTCTCTTTATGATAATGACATGATAGATAAAGGATGAGTACACATGTCTAGGGCTGTAGGACTGCCTCAAGGATAGAGACCTGATTCTGTGTAAAAATAAGAAGACAGGGCCGGGCTGGGTGGCTCAGCCTGTAATCCCAGCACTTTGTGAGGCCGAGGTGAGCGGATTGCCTGAGCTTGCGGGCTTGAGACCAGCCTGGGAAACTTGGCGAGACCTTGTCTCTACAATAAATAAAAAATGAGCCAGGTGTGGTAGCACGTGCCTGTAGTTCCTGCTACTTGGAAGGCTGAGGCGTAAGGATCGCCAGAGCCCAGCAGGGTGATGCTGGGGTGGCAGTGAGTGTGCCATGGCACTCCAGCCTAGGCAACAGAGTGAGACTCCAACTCAAAAAAAAAACAAACCCAAAAAACAAAAGACACGAAGACAGGCCAAGACCTGGGCTCTCCCTAGACCTGCTGCCCGTCCTCCAACACCAAGGACAATGATTGCCCATGTGGATGCGTTACGCCTCACAAATGCAAAAGGGTTCTCTGGGAGTATGTGTGGGAACAACCGAATCTGAAGATGGGAGGGCAAGAAGGCCTCGCTAAGGAATGATGTGAAGGCTGACATCTGAAGTAGTGGCAAGGTTTAGACAGTGAGGCAGGTTGCAAGGGTGACCCAGGATGGTATGTGGGGTGAGAGTCACCAGAGTTCAAGTGTGGAAGCAGGGAGACTGACTATGACTGTCTGGTAAGAGAGTTCTGAGACCGAGCTGAGCATTAATACCTGATGTATGCCATACCTATGTCTTTGTATTGTATGTCTCTGTATACACCAGGATGTGTGTGTGTACTCACTGGTGCATACATCAGTCATTTGTGGCATATAGACAACTCGTTTTATGTTGTGGATTCATTTGTTCACAACTGCTCCTTTAGTTGTTCCTTGGCCATTCTGAGTTGACGGAGCCTAAATAAAGGTATCATTTTAAAAGGGTATCTTTATTTAGGCTCCGTCAACTCACTTTAAAAGGGTATCTTAGCCGGGCTCGGTGTCTCAGCCTGTAATCCCGCGCCTTTGGGAGGCTAAGGTGAGTGGATTGCCTGAGCCTGAGGGTTCGAGACCCGCCTGGGCAGCGAGACCTCATCTCTACAATAAATCAAAAAATCAGCCAGGCGTGGTAGCACATGCCTGTAATTCCGGCTACTCGGAAGGCTGAGGTGGAAGGATTGCTGGAGGACAGCAGGTTGAGGCTGCGGTGGCCGGGAGTGGCCACTGCACTCCAGTCTGGGCGACAGAGTGAGACTCCAACTCAAAAAAAAAAAAAAGGTATCACCCAAGGAGAATGTGCTTAAGCAGGGCCTTCAGGTGTATGGCTGGGTCATACCCGACTCTGAGATACAGGCAAAGCCACCGGGCCACTTTGGAAGATCACGGTTAGTCATTAGAATGATTACCGATGGATAGTCTGTTAAGATGCAGGTATACTCTTACAGCTTAGAGATACCTCTGGGGACCAAAGGAACATGTACTAGGAGTCTTCTCTGAAAAGTAGGGGTTTTAGGAATTCTCTGTATCTCACAGGACTGCCTTGAGATCAGAAGAGACCATTTGAAAAAGTTTAACAATGACTTTGCTATCTGACATATTCTGTTTATTTAGCCCCCTTAATAAGCTAAAAACTGGCACCATTTTAAGTACACGTGATTTAGGGGTCAGAGAGGTTATTTTGGCTAAAATCACAAAGGAAGCTGAAAGGAAACTGTCGTATTGGGTTTCTGGATTCCTATTCCTTTCCTCAACATCTTGCTTCTGGGTCTGTCACATGAGGCTTGTGTGTCCTCCTGAATGAAGAATAGCTAATTAGGTGCTCGCAGACCTCCCAAATGGTGATCCATCACTGGCAGGTGTGAGGCATGTGCTGCAAGCACTCTCCATTTAAGCGCCCACACCCTCGGCACAGAGCACACCGAGGTTGATGACATGGTTCCTGCCCAGTAGGAACCAAAGCTAGCCAGGAGGCAGGTCTGCCATCCAAAAACTGGAGGTTTCACCTACACTTTTCTTTCTCAGTTTCAAGGACAAAAAGCAAGGCTTGAGGAGTTGTGCTTTTTATAGAACGCTGGCCATTTCTTAGGAGCACTAACCTCGCTTCTCTTACATTATTCAATGTTTACTTTACTAACGTGGAATCTCAAATCAGAAAATCCAAGTCTGAAAGTGAACTCTGCCATTGACTAATTGGCAATGACCTTGGGCAAATTATTTAATTCTCAATGTATTTATTTGCAAATTGAAGATAGTAATACCTCCTTCTTAGTGGTTTTTGGGGGGGGTGAGTGGGGAATTTCACAAAAGTGAACTGGAGCCGGGCTTGGTGGCTCAGCCTGTAATTCTGCACCTTTTGGAGGCTGAGGTGAGTGGATTGCCTGAGCCCGAGGGTTCGAGACCTGCCTGGGCAGTGAGACTTCATCTCTATAATAAATCAAAAAATCAGCCAGGCGTGGTAGCACATGCCTGTAATTCCAGCTACTTGGAAGGCTGAGGCGGAAGGATCTCTGGAGCCCAGCAGGTCGAGGCTGCGATGGCTGGGAGCAGCCACTGCACTCCAGTCTGGGCAACAGAGTGGGACTCCAGCTCAAAAAAAAAGTGAACTGGGAGACAAATTTGGAGGTAAAGGGATGTATCAAGTAAAATGCAGTGTGCTTTACTTCCAAGGAAGTTGTTTATCAATGTGTTCCTTCAATCTAAGGTGGTACCTGCAACAGGGGTAGGTGCTCACCAGGGTTTGCTGACATTTAACTAAATGAGTTTGAATACACAAAGGTAGAAATTTCTTTTGCTTAATATTTGATACTTGATTTTCAGCAAAAATTATCCTCTTGGCTGTTGTGAGGGTGTAAGCCCATAATCACAAATTATTTTGATTGTTAATGTTACTTTTCTTTTCAACCTGCTGGAACTTGGATTATACTACAGTCATTCTAAGGAAGAAACTCAAGGAAACTCTGACTTGCCTCCCGACGCTCACTCATTAATCCGGTATGACTTTTTTAAAAAACATTTTTTATTTTAAAGATGTGGGATACAATTCAGGGTTAGGTATACAAATGGTCATTGTACAGGTAGAGTTTGGGCTTCACTTTGGTCCCCACGTCTCCTGATTTGAGATCAGGTACCCTTATTGATGAAGTGTGTCCCTTACTTCCAAATAAGCTCTTTTTCTCTTGGGATTATATTTAAAAACTTAAGACATTTATAAAAGTAAAAATATAGTGAATTATAAAAATAACATTCCTGGGCTAATCACCAATAATTGTTAATTTGTAACATTTTTTATCAGAGTTGCTTTAATTTTTTTAAATAGAGAAATCAAAGATTTTAGACAATAGTAAAGCTCCCTTTGACGCTCACTGCCAGTCCCATTTCCTTCTCCATTGACCATTACATTCATGAATTGGGTGTGTGTGTGTGTGTGTGTGTGTGTGTGTGTGTGTGTGTGTGTATTAGAGACAATCTCACGCTGTTGCCCAGGCTGGAGTGAGCTCAGTGGCAAAATTATAGCTCACTGTTACCCCAAACTCCTGAGCTCAAGCAATTCTCTAATTTCAGCCTCCCAAGTAGCTAGGACTACAGTATGTGCCACTAGCTCAACTTTTTAAAATTTTTTTTTATTTTTTGTAGAGACAGGGTCTTGCAATATTGCCCAGGCTGAAATTATATATATCTTTAACAGTTTATTTTTTACACATTTTATGTATGAACAACTCCTCATGGGTTTTATCTTTGTGCATGGCTAAAGTTTTTCATAAATGGTATTATACTGTACATATACTACATGTCATTGCACACATTTTTTACTTATGTGCTTCAGATCTCACTGTTAGTTTATTCTATTTAACTGATCCATTATATAAACACTTTAGTCACTTTTGCCCCAATTGACAAACATGTATGTGGTTTAAATTACTTTTAATTATAAACAGGACAGCAATGAATGTTCTAGTCCATGTCTTTCTGTGTATATATCCATAATATTCAAAATTCTCTAGAGTGTGTAAGTATAAATATGTATGTGCATCTGTGTGTGTGTTTGTGTGTGAGAATTACTGGGTCATAGGAATGCATACACTCAGAGAGTCAAATTTTCTTGCAAGTATATTATCAATGAATATTTTTTCATATATTTTTTGCTGTATATAATGATTCCCATTTCTTTAGCTCTTCACCAACACTTGATTTTGTCACACCTTTAAACATCTGCTAGTCCGATGGATGAGAAATTATATTTATCATTATTATTTTAATTTGAATTCCCTAAATACTAAGGTTGAAAATATATGTATTAGGGATTTAAGATTTATCTTATGTGAATTACCTGTACATTTCCTTTACTCATTTTTATATACAGTTCTTACCTGAGTTCTACAGAGGGTTGGTTCCAGGACCTCCTAGGACCTCCAAAATGAATGGATACCCACATTATCTATAAAAAAAGTGGCATAGTATTTGCATAAAGCCTACACATATTCTCGAGGGTACTTTAAATTATCCCTAGAGTACTTATATCTAATACAATGTAAATGCTATGTAAGTACTTGTTATGCTATACAGTTTTTATTTGTATTATTTTTATTGTCATATTATTGTTATTTACCCCAAATATTTTCAATCCATGGTTGGTTGAACGTGTGGATGCAGAACCACAAATAATATGGAAGGTCAACTGTAATTTTTTTTGTCTTTTATTTACTGTTTTAATATTTCTCTGTATATTCTGGATATTTGTTCTTTGGTATACATGATGAAAGTATCGGGTGATTCATAACCAACATCTTTAGTTATACATAACTTATTGTGTTTTTATTTTTCATTATATATTTGTTTTCACTTTTGAAGTAGTAAAATTTACCAGTCATAACCTTTGTTTGTTACACTTTTTTGGGTCATATTCATGAATTTCTCTATAACCCATTTGAAGAGCATTGAGATATTCTCTCATGAGTTTAATAATTATAAGATTTGGTACTGACATTTATGTTATCCCAACGTTCTAGACTATACATATACTTTCCTTCTCCCCCCGCCTCCTCATTTAAAAATATTTTATGTGCTCACCCCACCCTTGGTAGAGTAGGGCTGTCTTCTCTCATCCCTCTCCCCTTTGTACCCTTTCCATAACTTAATACCTACTCTACTTGAGGGGGATTCTTAGGCCAAAGCTTTCATTGAAATCAATATGTGTATCTTCAGCTACAAATGCAGTATTTGGAACAGAAAAGATACTTGAGAGAGAAGGGAGAGAAGTATATTAGTACGATCTTGAGTTGCAATGTTGTTGGGGATAGAGTTAAATTCATAAGAATGTCACTGTATTCAGAATTAGGTAACATGGTACTGAAAAAGCCTTCTTGCTTAAAGGAATAACAAAAAAAAAAGGAGAGAGTCCCTGGAAGGCTGAGCAAGAAAAGACTGACGACGGGCTACTGGAAAGTTTGCAATGGAAAGAAAGAGGAAGAAACTGATGAAGCGTTATCTGGAGTCTTGATAATTGTCATTGACTCAGCAGAAATCTATTGCATGCAACTACTTTCCAGGCACTGCTCTAGACAATTTACAGAGATTGTACTCCCAAGGTCTCCAAGAGGTGGTATAACCCTCATTTAAAGGTCTTAGAAGTGGAGTAGTTTAACCAATTTCATTCTGCAAGGAAGTGGTAGGGTCAGAATGTAAATCTGTCTCTGGGTGGCATCAAAGACCTTGGTTCCAACACTAGATCTTGATGCAAGTGTTCTGTCACTGAGGGGTAGGAGGTTGCATTCTTTAAGCCCTTGGCCTCTAAAGCCAGACTGCCTGGGCTTCCTTCCTAGCTCTCCTACTTGGAAGCATGAGGCCTTGGCCGTGCCACTTAGTTGCTCCATGCCTCAAGTCTCCTCATTCATAAAATGAGAATGCTATTATTACCTGCCTTATAGAGTTTTCCTGCATGCTAAATAAGCAAATCTACATCAAAACTTTAAAACATGCTTGACACATGCTATGTAATTCTTTCTGCTATGATTATTAAGTGGATTTCAATAGTGCCGTCACTAAATTTATTCTCAATGCTGCTGAAAGGTATATTTGACCCAATGGGCAGAAGTTACTGAAATTCAGATTGAAATTTGAACAAGGAGACATTTGAAATAACTAAAATAATCAGGGTAGCTTCCCAGAATAGTAAGCCCCTACCACCTTAGGGAGAAGTTTTAAGTTGCATTTAAAGGACCATTGGGTGAAAGGTTAGACTAGATGGCCTCTTCTGAGAATCCTTAGAGTGTTAAGATTCTTTGAGTCTATGGCAATATCCACCCACGTTCCAGGCCAGTGACATCATTTGGCATGCTAATGAATGGAAATATTTTCACGCAGGCTGGCCGATTCAAGCCATGCGTACAATGAAAAGGGCAAATCTTTTCATGTGAAATTGTGCATGAATAGAGACTCATTGCCCACATAAAATGCATTTTGGGGAAATGGCTTTCAACAAAGCAGGGTGAGAACACACTGTGAGCTCTTGTGATTCAATCGTTTGCAGAAGGAACTCAGGCTGATGTTGGAGAAGCCATTGGTCTTGTTATAGACTGAATATTCTTCTCTGAAATCAGATGTATAAATGACTGAAACACCAGGGTCGCCCCGTGGGACAGAGTGGAAAGGAGAGGAAGGAATTATTATTGACAGTAAATTTACTCTGTGCAAGACAGTGAGCTTGCACTTGATATGCCATCTTATCTACCACTTGATGGTCAAAGAGACTAAAGCTCATAGAGGTTAACAGACATGCTCAGTCACACAGATGGAAGCAGTGAAGCCAGAACTTCAATGCAGTTTCTTACTGTAGACTAGTGGGTAAAAGCTGGTGGTCTATGAATCATTACCATCCTGTAAGAGTATGGAAAAAGAATTTAATTAATTGATAATATTTAAATATCATGGCATTCCATAAAAGACGAATCTAGATTTCTGGGTCATTTTGAAAAGTTGGAATCCTTGGCAGCACCAGGTCCACAGTCAGACATGGTAACAGTCAGGTGGAGGTGAGTAGCCATTATCTTCTATAGCTTAAGCATGCACTTTCTCATTGTCCATAGTCTTCTGTACTCCCTATAATGTTACATCCTAATTTTGGTGGCCCCTTGCCCCATGTAGTGATTTGAGTCATGATCCCCACTCTATATGCTATGCTATACAAATATAGACAGGAAATGGAGGAGGATGGGAGAAAGTAGAAAAGGGAAAGGGAGGGAAGAAGGAAATGGGATGGGAGGGGAGGAGGGAGATGGAAAAATCCAAGGGCCAAGAAGAAGACTTGATGTGTTACAACTAAAGATTTATTATCTTGCTTCTGTGTTCTGCTCAGTTGACTAGAAGAACCGTCCTATTTTGCAGATGTTGGTAGCTCAGTATTCATTTTGGGACAGATGCCTTTATTTCAGGAAACATTGCAAATCCATCCTGAAGAGAAAAAAAATCAATATGCGTGGTATGTCAAATAGCTCTTTGGTCAAGCAGAGGGTTTCAGGGTGAGGAAAATTAGGACAGAATGTTTCATTAGTTCCCTGAGCAGGCCCTGTCACACCTACAGTCAAGATCCTACCTGTTTATTTCTCTTCTTTGCTAAACCATCCAATTCACCTGCAAAATGGATCTTTTTCCAGGATATCCACAATTTCTCCATTAACATGTCTTTAGTATTGCAGTATTGCATCTTGAAGATGCAATTTCCATGCCCCCTTTTTTGAATTTCTATTCCATTTTTTTCATATCTAGGCTTTCCAGAATGTCCTCCCTCCTGTTTCACGTCTAACTACTCAGTATCTGTTCTCCTAAGGAATAAGAAAGTACCCTCAGTGAGTTTTGGTATTTTGATGCCATACTTCCCATTTTAACACTGCCTTTTTGGAACACTGAGATTCTACCTACCTGTGTGATCTTGGGGTAGTCAACGAACCTTTCTGAAATTCAGGCCTCTCCTCTTGATAAAGCCAACCTCACAATATTGTAATAAGTAATGAAATAATAAATGTGAAAATGTCCAGCTCAATTTCTAGCACATATTATATATTTGGTAAATGGTAGTTGGAATGAAATCTCTACCTGTAACTACTGATGGGGCCCCCGGCAAGTCTGTTAACCTCTCTGAGCTTGTAATCTTGACTTGGGAAACAGAGGGGCTTGGACTAGATCTCTAAGATGGCTTATAGCCAAATGTTCTATATTTATTGAGCAGCAGGGACCCTCAACTTGCCTCTCCTACCACCATGACAGCCTTAGAGGTAGAAGTCATATCTCCTTATCTTTTTATCCACAGTGTCTGGCACTTTGTATCCATACTGCAGCTCAATAAAATATCTGATTTTATCACTGAGGCAGCACCTGCTGTCACACCAATTCCTCTCATATACTGGTGTCAAGCCTCAGGACTCTAGAGCTGCTCTTAACACTTTGATCACTCTGCTAAGTCCCCCTCAAGGCTCCTCCTGGAGGACACTGTTTCCTGCAAGATGCTGCATAAGGGCCAGGCATCAGTGACTGATTAAGACTCACATCACCTTCAGCTGATTGGATGGCAATGATCACCTGACCCTATGGTAACCAATCCAAAGGCCAACTAGACATGGGAGGTAGCTGAGTTAAAGGGGTGAAGGGAAAGAAGGAGAGAATACCATAGAGGTGGTCTGTGGCAAGCAGATTCCTTGATGGGGATCTGAACAATGAACTCAGAAGAGCACAGAATAGCTAGAAGCAGGAACTAAAAACAACAGGATGCAGACAAAGGTGAGGAGGAGGCAGGGTCATGAAGAAGGGACAAAACCTGGAGGGGTTTTGCAGTAGGCAGGCTCTGAGACATTGGTGTGTCTGAAAGAAAGGCTAGCAGCTAATGGAGGGGCGAGATTCCCTCTCAGCCACCTACCCTCAGCCCCAGTGGCGTTCAGGGTTTCAGTCCTTACAATAAATCTGCTTTCAGTTGTGACAGTTTGAGAAAGACTTGGTGACTTTTAACTAAAAGAGGCTGACCAGATCAAAGGCTTAAAATCTGTTGCAGGAGATTAGAGTGAGGAAGGGAGAGGAAAGAGAAAAAGGAGAAGGAAACAGGAAGATGGGGGGGAAAAGCATGGGAGAGAAAGGATGAAGAGGAGCTAGGTAGGCAGAGTGGGGGCAGCTATAGAGGGCAGTTAGATCCAACAGAGAAGAGATTCAGACTGAGGGCCGGCACTCTCAGATGTCCTGGCCTTCCTCAGTCACCACAATGAAGATAAGTGGACTCACCTCTTCTTTTCTATTCTTTACTTAATAAATAAATAAATAAGACAAACCTGCCTATTTTCTCCCTGGAGAATTGAATGCGATCAGTTCTGGCCATAAAACCCCCTGGAGAAATTCACGGTGTTCAGGAAACATTAAGAGACTGAAAGAGAGATGGTTTCTAAATCTCAGAGGAAGAAGCTTCGCAATGAAGTCTTGGACCTAATCATTTTATCCCTTGCCTCGGCCTGGTCACACTGCCAATTCCCCCAGCAGTAGCAATCGCTCACAAAGGGAGAATCTCAGAGTCCAGGTTTGGATTCAAACCCACAATCAAATACAAGCTGGAGTTCTCTGCTCATATAATTTCTGGTAAACACTGTCAATTTCAGACTTCCAAATAGAGACTATATTTCTGTTCATTTTAAGTTGTCCTTGCTTTCATTTCCTTGGCAAATGGGACAATTGGGCAGCCCGAGGGGTTTGATTTTCTGTACTTATTTATATTTTTCAACACATACATACACCTGTCAAGATATAAACTGGGTTGGTTTTGATGTTGAGACAAAAGAAGCACCACTCCTGTGGGTCCCAAATGGGATATTCAGAGGCATGGGGTGTGGGGACATCATTGCTTTCATGCCATATAACAGATTAAAAGCAGATTTGGCTCAGGTTTTAGCAGGGATGAAGCAATAGCAAGTGAATGAATTATTCTCTGTTTACAAAACAAATAAGCTTTTTATTGGCTGGACTAGAAGTCTTCTTCCATTACAGATTATTAATACATGAAAGTCTATTTTGATTTTACAGGCCTATTTGTCATCAGTGTCACAGTGATGGGCCAAGTGGTGTTGTGGAAACAGTTAGATTTTGGAGTTCGAGAGCCAGGGATTCTGATTCAAGGCTCTAGCACTTACTAATCTGTGGCTTCTGGTAAGTTTTGTTATCTTTTCTGAGACTCCCTTTTAACATTTGATAAACCAAAGTGACAGAATCTAATGTATACAGTTCCTGTAAGGGTTAAATGAAGTCGTCAATGCAAAGTGCATTGTCCATACCTGACACTGGGTAGGCATTCAATATATCTTCCTTCCTTCCAAAGAAAAAACCTGATAATTTAAACAACTAAGAACCAGGAAGAGCCCTGCCCTAGGCAACATAATACTTCACCACAGCAACTAGATTACAAGCAAAAGGGTAATTCATGAAGTTGCTGACCTGTGTTCCCCAGGGCTGGAACAGCATGTTGGTTTCATACAGAGAATGAGAGGTGATCCCTTTCAGCAGCTATGCTCTGCCTGAGTCAGGAGTTCACCCAGGGTCTCTGGCCTTCCTCCGCTCGTGTGCAGGAACTGTAGGTCCTGGCCGCCCCCAGCATGACATTTCACACAGCAAGAATACAGAAAGCCCATGATCTCTCTTTATACAAACATGGCCGACTGCCGAATTTACAGGAACCTAAGCCTTCCCTGATGAGTCACTGGAAATGTGCCTGCTGCCCTTCATCTCAGCAGATCTCTCTTGACATGCCATTAGACCTGGTAAGGACGGCAGGCTCCTAGAGCTAGACTTGGTTGGTTCCTCTGAGGAAGTAACAGGCAGACAAAGTACATGGGTCCCATGGGAGGGGCCCATGGGGTGAAGACATTCAATGCCAGGGTCCACTCTTGAGTAGCTCTGATCTCTTACGAAGCTACTGAACATTTTGAAGTCTCTGTTTCCTCGTCTGTAAAATGAGAATAGCAGGGCCTACATTTCACGAAAATAGGGTTTTCAAATACTACAAAAAGTAGGTGTCTGTGACATGGTAGATTGTTTATCTACATTCCTTTCTCTCTTTTTTGGGCATGATTACTATTTTTTTTAACTTTGAAATTTTTTTATTTTAAAGATGTGGGTTACCCAAGTGCCCATATCATAAGAGATAAGATAGGTAAGTGGGATCTCATCAAACTGACAAGCTTCTGCAAAGCAAAAGAAGCCATCAAGAGAGTGGGGAGACAGCCCAAAGTCTGGGAAAAAAATATTTGCCAACTGTATATCTGACAAAAGCCTACAATCTAGGATCTACAAGGAACTCAAACACACCAAAAGGGAAAAAACAAATAGCCCCATTAAAAAGTGGGCAAAAGACATGAATAGACACTTCTCAAAAGACGATATACGGGCAGCCAACAGACACATGGAAAAGTGCTCAGCCTCACTCATCATCAGAGAAATGCAAATCAAAACCACATTGAGATACCACCTAACCCCAGTAAGAATGGCCATCATTAATAAAACAAACAACAGATGCTGGCGAGGATGTGGAGAAAAATGCGTCTACACTGCTGGTGGGAATGCAAACTAGTGCAACCTCTTTGGAAGACAGTGTGGCGATTTCTGAAAGAACTAGAAATTGACCTTCCATATGACCCAGCAGTCCTCCTATTGGGAACATACCCTGAGGAACTCAAGTCATTCTACCAAAAAATACCTGCACACGCATGTTTGTTGCAGCTGTATTCACAATAGCAAAAACATGGACCCAACCATACTGCCCATCGAAGCTGGACCAGATTTTTTAAAATGTGGTACATATGCACAATGGAATATTATGCAGTCATAAAGAAGGACAAACATATGGACTTCACAGCAACTTAGATGGATTTAGAGTCTATTATACTCAGTGATCTATCACAGAAACAAAGAACAGAGTACCATATGTTCTCATTCATAAATGGACCTTGAACAATTATCATAATACTATAATAATGGGATTGGCAGTAGTGGGAAACTGCCAGGGGAGTTGGGGGTAGAATTGGTAGTTGGAGGAAACTGCCAGGGGCAGAAAGCATGCCTCATCATCAAGGGTACCTGTATAATGAACATTTGTATACCTAACCCTGAATTGTACCCTGCATCTTTAAAATAAATAAAAAAGAAAAAGAAAAAAAAAAGATGTGGGGTACAGTTCAGGGTTAGGTATACAAATGTTCATTATACAGGTACCCTTGTTGATGAGGCATGTTTTCTGCCCCCTGGCAGTTTCCCCCAACTGCCAATCCCACCTCCCTTGTTTATCCTGCACTCTTTCAACTATGTTTATCCACATCCCTGTCCATTTTTGACCCATTTACAAAACATTTTATAGCTAATTACACACTTGTCACCCTAACTCTGTGAAGAAGATATAATTACTCATCCTGCATATTTCAGTGATGGAAACTGAAGTGCAGTGAAGTTCTGGGACATTCTCAAGTGGCACATTCATTAATGGAAAAGCTGGGGTTTGAATCTAGGCCTTCAAATTCTAGAAGTAAGATTATTTTACTTCCAAATCTAGAAGTAAGACTGGCAAGGGCATCCACAAATTAGAATCATAGAAAGGCATTTTAGAACACTAGAGCTACAATTACCTTTAGGGAGTCTAATCTTCCATTTTAAGGATGGAAAAATAAAGCTCAGAGAGTAGAATCACTTGCCCTGGGTCACACCCCTGTCTGAAGCAGAGCTAGCATGAGAGCACGTCTCTGACCCTCTTCTGACTCCTGGAACAGGTCCTTTGCTCCTAAACTAATATTGCAAACTGTAGATACAAGACTGATTCAGCCATAGCCCTGCTTTATGTGAGCGCAAAGTGTGGTTCATTTGAATCCAGGACTCATGTTCTTTCCCCTGCCCTGGGCTCCAGCTCACAGTGTCAAAGTTGACCTCCAAGACAGCAAATTCACACTGCACATCTTCACTTTTCATTCCAATTAATCCCTCCATGCAGAATAACTCCAGGCAAGTTTGCCAAAACCCAGCTCCCTGAATTTTTAAAACAAATAAACAACAAAACAAAACCAAGTATCAGAATTATATGTGAGACATAACTTCAGAGTAAATCTTGGTATCTAGTAGAATATGTCAGTTCTCCCTCTTTCTTGTTTCCTCCTCTTTCAAAAATCTTGGGCTATTCTTAGTCTTTTATTCTCCCACGTGAATGTTAGGCTCAGATGGTCAATTTCCCAGAAAAATTCTGTTGGGATTTTGATTGGAATAGCTGTGAATCTATAGATTAACTTGGCGGGAAAGTGACATCTTTACAACACGGAGTATTTCTATCCATGAATAGGGTATTATACTATCCATTTGTTCAGGGTTTCTTTTATGCTTTTCATAAAGGAATAAGTGTGTGAGTGTGTGTGCGTGTGTGTGTGTGTGTGTGTGTGTGTGTGAGTGTGTGTGAGTGTGTGTGCGTGTGTGTGTGTGCTGTATATTTTTTCCCCCTGTAAATGTCCAACATGGGAAATTCATTCAACAAGAATATATTGAACACATGGTATATTTGAGGCCATGGGTCAATCTCTTATAAATACAATTTTCCATTTTTCCAAATTTTAACTACTTTTGGTACTCTTATGCCAATTTCACAAATGGTTTATGAGCTTCATTTTGTATTTCTAACATTTCTTTTGAAAAAGTTTCTATTGAAACTTTTGGCATTTCTTATTATTGACAATGCACATGTAGGACAGGTTCCCCTGACTTATGGATCAACTGCCTGCTCCTTCATTCTTCTTCAGAACGCCTCCTTCCTGTTAGGCTTGAGTTTGGTGTTTATACATCTCTGGGGATGGTAAAGTCATTTCAGGCTTAAGACTGCAAACTTCACTGCGTATCTTCCATCACCACGTCACCACACGCAGAGCTCTAAACCTTAACGTTGGTGGTACTGGATTCCATTCATTCACCATTTTCCCTTTCTTAAATGCAAGCATCTGGTAGTGATTAGATCATGCAGGCATTAGTAAAAGTAATTAGGAGGAAAACCCTTAGTTTTGTTCAACAAGTCGGGGTCTAGGAGGCTGCATCATGTGGGGAAGAACAAAGAGAAATCAGAAAAAATATACTAATCTTTCCTGTACGTACTCTGTAAACTGCCACTTACCCTGTAAAATGGTAGTGGGACTCCAGACATAATTTTTTAAAGATAATGCACAATGCTCACCTGAAAACTGAGTCATCTCCCAATCAATTTCTTTTATCTGTTCAGCAAACAAATATTGAGGGATGACTATCCACCAACACTAGGCTAGGTGCTAGGATACAAACATATGACAGTCATAGTCGTGCCCTCATTCTTATGTAGTATAGTGGGGGAGATGGACAGTTTTACCTGTAACTAATAAAAAGTTGTTTGATTAATACCACAATACCTAACAGCACCAAGAAGTTACACTTAAGATATAGGAGTTGGAGGAAAAAAGGTGTAGCACAGGGAAGGATGAAAAGAGGGGATTGCTAACTTGAGGAAGTAAAGGAGAGTTCGTATGGACAGAGAATAAATAAGAAAGTGGGTCAAGGTGTGGCAAGAGATACGAGATGGGAGAAATCAGTCGACAAGGGTGGATCATGCCAGGAACAGAAAGTCAACTTCAGGAATTCAAACTCCATCCTAAGGACAAGGAAGTCATTGGGGGTTTAACTGGGAAAATGACAGAATCAGATTTGCCCTTTAGATAGATCAATAAGAATACCAGCAGAAGAATAAACTGAGATCACTGAGAAAAGGTGGAAAGTCCAATTGTGAGACCACTTAGGTAGTCCAGTAAAGAATAATGATAACAGCTTCTACTAGGGTAATGGTTCTAGTAACAGATGAAAAAGTTGAAGCCCAGAAAGGACAAGTGACTTGCCCTCTCACACACCTATTGAGTGGTAAACAGGACTTTGAAACAAGTTCAACAGAAATCAAAGCCTGTCAATTTTTACCATACCCCCATTTCCCTGCCATTTGTGAAGGACAAAATTAGTCTGGAAAGATGAAGAAAGGATGCTGAGCAGAGTGGAAAATAAAATAGAGAGTGACTAGAAACAGAGAGACTCACTAGCAGTCTGCTGCAAATAGCAACACAATAGAGAAGCTAATGAAGAGTACTGATATTTGTTGATCAACTGTGGAGGGTAGGGTATAGCAGTGCTTCTCAAACTTTAAAATGAGATTCTGCATTTCTAACAAGCTCTGGAGTGAGGGCAAGGCTGCTGGTACAGACAGGCTCAATACTTTAAGTAGCAATGGCAAGGTTAACAGCCCAGCATTTAAGTCTGATGGACCAGGAACTAAATCCTGGTGTTACTCCTTAATAATAGTGTGATCTTAGATAATATATGAATTTTCTAGGGCTGCTGCAATAAGGCATCAAAAACTGAGTGGCTTAAAATGACAGAAAGCTATTGTCTCACAGGTTTGGAGGCCTTGAAGGAAGCATACTTCTTTGCTTTTTCTAGCTGGTGTTTGCCTACAGTTCTTGGCATTCCTTGGCTTGTAGGTGCATCATTCCAGTCACATGGCTGAATTCTCCTGGTATGTCTTCAAATTGTTTTCTGTGATGCTGTGCATGGCTGTCTCTGCATTTAAATTTATCCCTTTTTTTTTTGGTTGTTGTTGTTGTTGAGTTTTTTTGTTTGTTTGTTTGTTTTGTTTTTTTTGAGTCAGAGTCTCACTCTTGTTGCCCAGGCTGGAGTGCAGTGGCACGCTCACGGCCACCACACACTCGACCTGCTGGGCTTTGGCAATCCTTCCACCTCAGCCTTCCAAGAAGCTGGAACAACAGCAGAATGCCACCATGCACTGCTATAAATGTCCTTTTATAAGGACATCAGTCATATTGGATTAGGACCTACCCTTAATGATTTCATTTTAACTTGATTACTTCAGTGAAGACCCCCTTTTCAAATAGGGTCACATTTTGTGGTACTGAGGGTTAGGACTTCAAAAAACGTAACTTTTTGAAGGAGAAAGTGGGGGCACAATTCAACTCATAACAGACAAGTTATTTTACCCTATAAGAGCCTCAATTTCATTATTTGTTTTAATAGATTGTATTTATTTATTTTTTAAAACAGAGTCTCGCTCTATTGCCCAGGATGGCATGCAGTGGCACAATGATAGCTCACTGTAACCTCAAAGTCTTGAATTAAAGGAATTTTCTTGCCTCATCTTACCAAGTTGTTAGGACTACAAGTGTGTGCCACCATGCCTGGCTAATTTTTTCCTATTTTTAAAATTTTTTTGTAGAGACAGGGTTTCACTATGTTGCCCACGCTGTTCTCAAACCCCTGACCTTCAGTTATCCTCTCACTTCGACCTCCAACTCAGTTTCTTTATTTGTAAAATGGAGATAATGAGTAGTATAGCGTTTAATTAAGTGAAATAGCAAAGGTAACGTGCCTGGCACACAATAAGGGCTCAAACAATTGCAGATAAGAATTATTAGGTACTAGGTACTTTGAATATATTTCATTTAACCATCATAACCACCCTGTGACACCAGCATCAGCCTTCCCACCAGATACCAAAAGAGACTGAGACTCAAGGAGGGTAAGAACCTTGAACAATTGTATTATTAAGGTTAAAACCCAGTTTTCTTCAAAGCCTGTGATGTTTATTCCCACTCCAAAGGGACTGACTTGGGGGAGAAGAAGTCAAGGTGGAATTAAAAAAAAAAAATCTCTCCTGCAGGGCAACAGCAGATAAATGATTATTATTTTTATTTAGCCATGTAGGGACATGTGCCGAATACAGATTCTGGTTTCAAAAGGATTGGAGGAGGGAGGGAGCAAAGAACAGATGATATATGAAATCCAGTGGATTCATCATGTTCACCAGCTTTTGTCTTCTTTTTTTAATACTTCAAGGCTGCATCGGCATTTTTAATAGGCCATAGAAATTCACAATCAAAATTTCAAAACTAAAAAGACATCCATGCCTTCCTGAAAATGTTTTTTTTCTTTTTTTGTAAAAACAAAAAAACAAAAAAAACCCACTCACCTGAGTGTTTTCCACCCAACAAAGAAAGAAATGTGTAGGCTGTGATGAGTAATTGAGCCCACTTTTGTCTGTTTGCAATAAACATTCACAAAACACATTATCCTTTTGACATTCCGTTAGGATTGCTCATATTCCATTTTCTGCGCAATGCCTTCCATCCTCACTAGGTTCCTGTAATTACTTCTTTGGAAGAAGATCATTTCAGCTTTTTAGAGACATTATCAATTTTAGACAGTTGATTCCTAATTGTTGTTGTTGTTGCGGTTACATTCAGCTATCTTTTGAGGGGGAAGAAACATTGCTATCTTAAGCTATTAAAAGATATAGATAGCCAACACTTAGCCAGGAAAATGATAGTTGTGAGAAGCACGTGGCAGTTGAATCATATTTCTTCCTTTTTGTCAATTCCATGGGTCATTGTGAAGCCCATAGTGGTAAAAAGAGCCACATTACCTGGGTTTTAACCCTGGTTTCGTCATTTTCAAGCTGTGTGCCCTTAGGGAAGTTGTATAAATGTGTGCCTCAGTTTCCTCCTTTGCAAAACTGGAATAATAATAGTTCTAATTCATAGAACTGCTGTGGGAATTTAAAAAGTTAATATGTGTAAAGAACTTACTTATGTGCATATCATAGTATATACACACTAAATGACAACTATGATGGTGGTTATGATTATTTTGGCACAAAGAATGATAGCCCGGAAATGAACAATTACTTACTATGGAATCTCCCTGGTTTCATCTGCAAAGTGGACTTAGGCAGTGTAGACATCATGTAGAGTATTATAAGTCACAGAAATGGGTTTGCATTGTTTTGTTTCCTTTTTTCCTAGTTGTAATGGCTTGTCACTGAAGTGGTTTTTAGCAGATGAGTTAAATGACCAGATCAGCATTTTACAAGATCATCCCAACTACTCTTGGGGAATAGACTGGGTAGAGATGATACTAAAAAACCACTTAGGAGCTAGAATAAGTGAAATGTGACAGGAACATTGACCATAGTGGTGCTGGAGAAGATGGGGCAAAATGGACTCAATATGTATGTTACAGGGAGATTACATCAGGTTTCTGAAGAACTGTATGGAAGAATACCTCTCTGAAACGTATGCAGGTGACTACTGTATTCTGGAACAATAACAGAGAGAACAACAACAAAAGGACAGGAATATAAATGTCTGTAGGAAAAGAAGAGGAAAGAAAAAAAAGAAAGGAAACTCAAATTTGTGGAAAACCTAAACATTCCATGAGGTGTTGAGGACTGCACTGTAGGCTGAGGGAGCGGCACAAGCAAGGCTTGGCAGAAAGGGTGCTGTCATATCTGAGACACTGCACTTGTCATTTATGCACAGGAAAAACACAGCTTTGAGTTGTTGCTTAGTCACATTATACAGGTGTGGCCATGCCACCCAACATATGGTGATGTCCTGTAGCCCCCAAACAACTGCTTCTGTATCTCCAAGTATATTTAGCTCAGTCCCATGCATATAACAGAGTTCTTGGTAAATACTTCTTGCATGTAGGAAGCTGTCAAATAAAAGATAAAGCATTTATTCACTACCACCATTAAAAAAAAATGTTAACGGGTAGTCCTTGAGCTAGAATAGTAGGTTCAATAATTAAGTTCACAAAGTCATCCTAGAAAAAGTACTACATCCTTCATTCCTGAATATCACTATGGCCATCTTCAAAGTAGTCCCCTTGGGAAGCCATGCACTGATGCTGACACCTAGACCACCCATCAAAGCAATTTTGGAATTCTTCTTCTGAAATGGCCTTCAGGGCCATCGTCATATTACCCTTGATGTCCTGAATGTCATAAAATGTCTTCCTTTCAATATTTCCTTTATCTTTGGGTAAAGAAAGAAGTCACTGAGGGCTAGTTCAGGTGAGTAGGTGCTCCAATACACTTATTTGTACAGTGCTGCCAACATAAGTGCACAGTGGCAAGTTTGCAAACTTAAATATCAGACTCCAACAAATAACGACAGCTCTGATGGTCATTCAAAAAAAAAAGTTCCAAAATTGCTTTGACGGTGGACTAAGCACTGGCATTGGGCGCATAGCTTCTTAAGGTGAGTACTTCAAAGGTGACCATAGTGATATTCAGCAAGAGGTAAGTAGCACTTTTTCTAGGATGGCTTGAGAACTTAATTTTTGGAGCTCATATGTTCAGAGAGACTTCCACTACCATCATTTTGTAAAGCCTGTGCTTATCTTTGGCAATACAGAAGATGAATGAGTTATGGCCCATGTCCTTAAGAACATGAATCTTCTCTTTCTCCTTCTGCTTCTTCTTCCTCTCCTCTTTCTCGTCCCCTCTCTTCTCTTCACCTTTCCTCCCCACATCCTCTCATTTTTTATCTACTCCTCTATTAACATTTATTTATCTCCCAACTTCTGTTTCTATTTCTCTGTCTCTCTGTCTCTGTCTCTCTCTGTCTCTCTCTCTCTCTCTCACACACACACACACACACACACACACACGGGTACCCTCTCCATATTGCACCAAAAAGGAAAGTCTCCATACTTCACCAAAAAGGGAAGTCAGCAAGCTGGACTCCAATACAGAATCTCTTTGCAGATTGGATCCAGGTCTGCTCAACATGTCTCTCACCCTCCTCAGACCATAGGCTAGCCTTAGCATGTCCTCCTCATGGTGACGGCAAAGTACAAGAAAACAAACCCAGTTCTGCAAACAAATTTGAAGACTCTGCCTGTATCATATCTGCTAGCATTCTGTTGGCCAAAGCAAGTTACAAAGCAGATCCCGAAGCCAAGGTGTGGGCACCTACAATCTGCCTCCAGCAAAAGAAGCTGCAAAATTGCTTGATAAATGGCATAGGTCTAAGGAAGGTGTAGAACCATACTTACTTTAGATAGATCTCTTCCATTTTCTTGGTTTTATCATCCGTTAAATTAGGAGATTGGCTCAGATCTGTGTGTTCCACAATGTGAGAAACATCACTCTAGTAGTACACAAAACGATTTTAGGTGGCACATGAAATTTATTCAAATTTTGAATGTGGCATTAACAAAGAACATAAATAATGATAATTCACTTTTGAATTTTCTGTATTTTCAGCACATCCAGGGGAAAGTCTGAGTTAATGCCTTTAACAAACCCCTAGCCTTTACCGACTTCTAATTTTAACAAGGAACTAGCAGGCTGAAGGTTTGGAGCCTTCTGGAGGCCACAGTATGTACCTAGAATTTCAAAAGACTGCTGTTTTCCGTGTGTGTGTGTGTGTGTGTGTGTGTGTGTGTGTGTGTGCGTGTGTGTGTGTGTGTTTGTGTGTTAGAGTCTCACTCCGTCGCCCGGGCTGGAGTGTAGTGGCAAATTTATGGCCACCCAGTGTTGACCTGCTGGTCTCAGGTGATCCTTCTGCCTCAGCCTTTCAAGCAGCCGGAACCACAGGCATGCTACCATGTCCGGCTAATTGTTTGTTTATTGTAGAGACTAGGTCTCACCAAGTTGCCCGGACTGGTCTCAAACCCATGGGCTCATGCAATCCACTTGCCTCAGCCTCCCAAAGTGCTGGGATTATAGGTCTAGCCACCGAGCCTGGCCTTCATTTTATTTTTGTCTATTTTATATTTACAGCATTTATTTAAAGAAAATATAAAATAAATTACTGGTGGCACACAGATTTCAAAAAGTCATGACTATGGGGCTTGAATGACTGAACTTTGAGAAATTCTAATTTGATGACCTTTATGGTTCTGAGGTCTGACGATTACTGCCAACTTTATTGCTCCAGCTGTGGTCTTCACTTATGCCACAAGGCTATCCCAGAGGAAGAGGGTCATTGTCCTTCTCTTCTGAAGGTCTCTAAGACCTTTCATTCCTCCTCCCCTCTAAATGTGAGCAGCCCAGCTGCCAATATGACTGCCCTGCCAGATGTATTTGATTGACATGTTCATTCCTACACAACAGACCAGAGTCAGTCAACCCAGGGCTGTCCCTGCCCTTGGCATTGTGACACGTGGGCCTAGATTCCAAATGTCATGTCACATCTCCTCATAGCATCAAAGCACCCTCGAGAACAGGAAACACTAAACAGATGGCTGAATTCCTTCAAAAAAATCTCCCCAGACAGCCAGGGAGAAGTGGAGCCCTGTCGGTGGTGATGGGTCACAGCATATGCTCAGCAAAAAATGCCGAAGGGAAGAGTAGTTTCTGCACCCACCGTGCCCACAGAATACTGGTTCAAATGCTGGGTATCAGCTGCCTTAGACAGAGTGCCATTTGCATTTGCAAAATACCTATTAAATCTCTGATCGCTAGCCTTGGATCCCTGAACTTTGAATGGTCCTAGAAAGTAGTGGTGGAAGACATTTACTTATACCCAATATTTCATTAATAAGTAAATGAATTTTAAAAAATCTTCTCACCATAAGGCTGTTGATTTCTCTGGTTTAGAAATTACTAAATCTTTTTTGTGGGCCCTTAAAATAACTTAAATAGGCCTGGGAACCTTACAAAATTACTTGCAAAAATTTGAGTGTGTGTACATATATAGGTTTTTCTGGAGAAAGGGTCTAAAACTTTACTTCAGATTCTCAAAATGGTCTATGTTTCTCTATAAGTCACTGTTATAACACTTTTATAACACTGCTCCTTAGAAAGATTACATAGGGCAGAAAAATGTCAAAACGAAACCAAACTAAACTGAGGCAATGTATGGTCATAATGTTTTCTCACTGATAGGAATAATTAAGAAAAAAAAATCTGCCATTTATCTTTACCATAATTCCAAAAAGAAGGTAATTTCAGTGCAGCAAGACAGGAAAAAAATGTAAGAAGCCCATAAACTCAGATTAAAAACATAAATTTAGCTTTATTTTTTTTTTTAAAGTACAATGTCCATTTTTGTTTTATTTCAGTGAGTACTAATGACCAACCGGCGCCAGACCATGGACCAGGATTTGGGAACTGGTGTTCTCTGAGTGGAAACTCTTACTGAGCCTGCAAATCTTTGGGAAACCATGACCTTCTCCGGGATCTCCTGAAACAAGTCCTTTATCACTGATTCCACAGTACTGCGACACACTGTACTACACCTTAAGGCAAGGATGGTGGATTCAAAGCAACTACTCATTCCAACAGTTATTGACTGTGCCCTCATACGGGCCAGGCCCTCACCTAGGCATCACACATGCAGAAACAAAAAGCACCATCCTTCCCAAAGGGGCTCACATTGTAGCAGAAGAGATGGTAGAAATGGTGTAAGTGGACATTGTCACCCACTATACTACTTTCTTCCCCATTGCCAAATAAGCAAAGTGAATGATGAATTATGCTACATGGGGTATATTACATATTTCTGTTCCTTGTAGGGAACCCCAAACAGGAATGAATCATTGGTTTCTCTTCCAAAAGGAATTGAAAATGCTCCTTCCTTTGAGAAGCGTGTGACAGAGAATTCAGAATGCAGAATATAGAAAGAGGGCACCTAGAAAATGAGCAGTCTACAGCCTATGCAGACAGGCAGCCAGTAAGTTTGTAGACCACACTGTAGAGAGTCAAGCCTGTTTAGCATTGTGAAAAAAAAGACTTAACTCTTAAAGTACATTTTAAATATCAGTCTGAGAGGAAGCAACCAGTGCTAGAGCATACACTGAAAAGTAACAGCATGAAACAGAGAAAAAGGGAGGCCACCAGCAGAATCGGGAGGAGATACTGACCACACCAAAACAGATGATTCCCCTGATCATAGGGTCAAAGTGAGGGGAAACTAGATGATTCAGAATCCACTTATAGTATGCAGAACTGTAGACTGATGTAGAAGGGTTTTCAGTCTTGATAGCATGTTTAGTTTTCATGTAGCTTCTTTTTTTCCCCCCATAATGTCTTGAGTGAAGAGAACCTCTCTAGCTATTTTTGCATATTCAAATCTGAATTGAGTGCCTATAGACAGACAACCAAACATAGAGTGTGTCTATGTGTAAGCAGATAGGCAAATCACAGAAGCCACACCCAGGCAAGTTGCAAAGACTATCACATGTGGTTTCTCAACACATGAGGCAATGATATTCTCTTTTCTTTTGAGAAGTCAAAGCACAAGAGTGTAATGACATTGACCAAGGGCTCAAAGTCAGCCATGGGTTCCTGAGACTTCACTGACTCTAGCACTAAAAGCTCAAAGGAAGCAGCCAGTTCCAGGGTGTTGGGAAGCAACAGTTCCAGTTCCAGAGTGGTCAGGAATCCAGGTCTCAGTTGCCGTTCTGTTTCTCAGTCCTGAGTGGTTCTTGTTTTAGTTTGTACTTTTAAAAAAAATTGACAAATAACACTTGTGCATATTTATGGGATACGCAGTGATGTTCTAATACATATAGTGCACAGTGATCATATTAGGGTCATTGGTATGGTAATGAATATATTCCTCATCGCAAACATTTCTCATTTCTTTGTATTGGAATCATTCCATGTCCTCCTAGCTATTTGAAACTGTATCGTATATTATTGTTAACTACAGTCAGCCTACAGTGCTATAGAACATTAGAACATATTCCTTCTATCTAGCTGCAATTTTGTATCCTTCAACAAATTGCTCCCTCTCTCTTCATTACCCGTACTCTTCCAAGACTCTAGTATCCTCTGTTCTCCTTTTTACTTCTATGATATTAACCTTTTTCAGCTTCCATGTATGAATGAGAACATGCGGTGTTTAACTTTCTATTCCTGGCTCATTTCACAGTTCTAAGTTTTGCGGACATCAAGATTGAGTGCTGTTCTCCCCAATTTATAGTTACTCATACTGATAGAAGATTCACAAAGATGGTGAAATTGTTGCAAAATATCCTGTATTGCTATTGCAAGGGGGAAATCTGTGGTGAATACAAAGAAGGAAGGAGGCTGATATAAGTCAGATACTTGAAAAACTTTATGTTTTAGAAAGAATCAGAGAATTTGAGATTTAGGATGAAATTTGGAAGTTATTTAGCCAAACTAGATGGAAATACTGTGCTATATAGGAAAGTTATAATGCAATTATTTTTGCACACAAATTAGTAACAGAGCAGGGATTAGAATTCAGTTCTCCAACATCCTCTGTCATGTTCACAGCACAACACTGGACAATCAGAGGATGCTACACTGACCAGTGAAGAGAACTATGAACCGTGAAGGAGAAATTTTGATCAGAGAGAGATAGGATTTTTTTTTCTTTCTAATAGTAGAAATTTAAAACTGCATTATAATTTGTTGTAAAAGGAGGCTGTGGGGATATATTCCAAGGTAAATATAGAAAGGAGATCTTTTAGCTGTAGTCTTAGGTAGACGACCAGAATAAACTCAGCAACTGGTGCATTTTATTTCCCGGAGCAAGATCTGTGTCTCCAATATTTCAAGCCCTAGATGAGAACTTTAATACTATTCCCAAGTTCAAAGGTTTCACTTTCTTATTTGCTGCTTCTAAAGCAGCAGGCCTTTGAACTTTGGTTTTGTAAGGTTCAGACCTCTGAGGCGTGTGAAAGCAGATTCCATTTGCACTCCGAAGACAGCCTCCTGCACTAGTATATCCAGGGGTAACTCAATTTTCTCTTAAATCCACTCTAGTCAGGCTTGCGACCCTTCTGCCATCCCATAGCAGCATTTATCAAGGTCACTGGTAACCTCCATGTTGCTGAATCCAATGGCCAGTTCTCAGTCCTTACTTGACCGTCAGCACCATGCAGCCCAGCTGGTCACCGTCCTCCTCATGAAGCGTGTTCTTCACTTGACTTCCAGAACAACATTTCTTGATTTTCCTTTCCTCTCTGGCTACTACTTCTTAGTCTCATGTGGGTAGTCAATAAGTAGTTATTGAATTAAAGGACCAAATTTGCAAACCTTCCAAGATCTACAACCAAATTTAGGGGGTAGTGCATTTAAATCCATCATGGAGAGAGGAAGCTTCCATTTTCTACATTTGACTGCTCTGAAATCAGTCCCCTAGGCTCCAGGAAGAATTTTATTCTTTATTGAAATCTTTAAAATGAACCATATCATATCTTGTGGTATAGAGCATAGTGTTTAAGAGTACACGTGCTGGATCCAGAGGTTAAGAGTAGAGGTGCTGGATTCATATCCCAGCTTGATTTCTTACTTGCTCTGTGTCCTTGGGAAAGTAACCTGACTTCTCTGTACTCCAGATGCTTCCTCTGCAAAATGGTGATAATGTTAGCACTATCTTCTCAAGTTGCTGTAAGATTAAAGAAGACATGTGATATTTAAGGTACTTAGAAATGGACCTGGTACATAGTAAATATGTAAGTTTTAGCTCATGTTATTATACTAAGGATATATTGTCCAAATACTTTTTTGTTTATTTCTCAAGATATTTTCTTTTAGTGGGATCTATCCATATACTATATAGTCACATATGCATATATGTGTGTATACACACACATATATAAATTACAAATACAAATTATCTGTATATAATTACATATAGTAAGATATATATAGTGAGTCAGTTTGTTAGTTACATATACAAGCATGTATGTTTTAGGTGTACATGTATTTTTTTTACATTCCATATTGGCTTTCCTTTTTCCTGTGTCCAGCCTCTTGAGCCCCATATAAACCCTGCAGCAGGGCTCAGCACTTCTCTTTATTACTAGAGATTATCTACTTCACCAAATATTAATGAGCAATACAGAGTTTACTTAATATTTTATACGAGACTTGGCAGAGAGAGCTTATATGATATATCACCAAAATCATTTAAGAGCTGTTCATTGTATATTTCTCTTCTACTCCGTGGCCACACCATCCACCAGGCCTCCCTCTTTCTCTCAGATCCCCGCCCTTTCTCCAAGATGACTTGACTCCTTTGTCTGGTTCACATTACCCCTCACCACCCGGAGCCCTATGCCTGCCAGGCCCATTGCTAGGAGCTCGTGTAGAGAGATACATCTTACTTATATCTCGCTCATTCTTATTACCCTTGTATCCTTGACGCCTAACAGAAGGCCTGCTACCTAGTACTTGCCCTGTGGGCTATTAAGAAAATAATGAAGGAAAGAACTTTATGTATGGATACTGTTTCTCCCTTCAAGGAAAGGAAAATTGAGAAAAAGAATGTCCAAGGGCTTTGGAACTATCAAAAAGACATTTTCCTGGCCTCCTCTACCTCCATTCACCTCCCATATTCACCATTAGCAGCCTTTTCATTAAACACCTATAGTGATTCTTTTTTTTTTAATTTAAATTTAAATTTTAGATTCAGGGGGTACACACGCGTTTTCATTTTGTGGACATATTGTGTAGTGGCGGACCCCACCTGGAGTAATTCTGATCTTGCCTGTGTGTTGTAAGGCTCAACATTGTACCATGAGCCAGTCTCGGACCATGAAGAGAGCAAGCTCTCTCTCTCAACAGCTGCTTCCTTTATTTCATTCCCTACTGGAAAAAACTAATCAAACATGTAGGAAGCTTAAGAATATTCCAGGGAGATTGGATTCTTCGCTGGTGGCCAGTTACAGAAACACATACTAATGAACACAAGCCTCATCTCCCACTCTCTCCCCAAAGAGGATTCTCCAGCCTGAGAAGAGCCTGGGGCCTGAGGGACAGGGCCCAGAAAATAGCCACAGGAAACGTGCCCGACTGGTGAGTGACTGAGTTGGAACTTATTTTCTGTGACTTTTTTTTTTTCCTTTTTGTGGATGTGAAGAATAACCTAGTACTGATAAGAGTAGAGATGACATATAAACTTCTAAGGTTCTTGTTTTGGAGTGTTTTAAAAAAGCCTTTCATGGCTGGGCTCGGTGGTTCACACTTGTAATCCCAGCACGTTGGGAGGTGGAGATGAGAGGATTGCCTGAACCCAGGGCTTGGAGACCAGCCAGGGCAACTTGGTGAGGCTTCATCTCTACATTTTTAAAAATAAAAAAATTAGCCGGGCATGATGGTGCCAACCTATAGTTCTCTACTTGGAAGGCAGAGGTGGAAGAATTGCTTGAGGCTGTGGTAGCCATGAGCTACCAGGTACTCCAGCCTGGGTAACAGAGTAAAACTCAACTCAATAAACAAATAAATACATAAATAAGTTTTTCCTTCTCTCATTCACATGGAGAAATCATAACTAGCCTCACTACTCTGCTTCATGGCATGCCACAGTTGCCTTTTTCCAGTGCCCCAAAGCTGATCCTTTGCTCCTCTGTGACAACTCTCTTCCTGTATATTTGTCTGTCCCTGTGACTGTATGTTCAACATACAGTCAGGTCTGACATCCCTAGAGATAATGGAGCTTAAGGGCAGCATTGCCTTATATATTCTCAGTCTACAATGGGTATTCAGTAAATTCAGTGAAATAATAAACAAATGAAAAGTAAATCAAATTGAGATGAGGAAAAGCAGAATCACATTCCACCTCTGATTCAAATGCCTTTTTAACCTAACAAAGCCTTGGTATACCAATCTGTGTAGTAGACATGAGAATCCCTTCATTGATCCCACATGACTGTTGACATGATTTAATGAGATAATAGATACAAAAAGCCTTTGTAAAAGGTAAAATGCTATTCAAATATAATGAGTTACTGTTAAGGAATAGCATGCTCCATTTAATTAAAGATAACTCAAAAATCAGTCCAGGAACTTTTTAAAATGCCAGTTCATATAAGTTTAATATTATAATAGTTTAAATGGGAAAAAAGTAGAATTATTTCATTTGGTAATGCAAATAAACTTTTTTAGCAGGGAGAATAAGCTTTTTTTTTTAGTTGGAATCTCATTCTGTCACCCAGGCTGGAGTGCAGTGGCACACCTACAGCCACTGCAGCCTCAAGTTTTCTAAGTTTCCCTTCTACCTCAGCTTTCCAAGTAGCTGGAACTATAGACATGTGCTACCATGCCCAGCTTATTTTTTGATTTATTGTAGAGACAAGACATCACCAAGTTGTCCAGGCTGGTCTCGAACTCCTGGGTTCAGGCAGTCCTCTCACCTTGGCTTCCCAAATTGCTGGGATTACAGGCTGAGCCCCATGTATGGCCGAGAATAAACATTTATAATGTATTACTAAAGCACAGGGAAGGGTGAAAGAAAATGCATGACAGAAGAAGGATATGGTAGGATAGGAGAGAAGGAGAGGGCAGTAAGTGGGCTGGAGACACAGTAGGACCCAGCAGGAGGACACCCTTCGTTCATTGTCTAATGTATACTGAGTGAGTTACTTCATGATCTCATTTAATAATCACAGCCTATGAAACTGTTATGACAGCATCACTTTATGGATGACAAAACCCAGAAACTTGAAGACAGGAAGAAAATGGAGGCATGGGATTATAAACTCTATATGGTCAGGGATTTTTGCCTTAAAGTATAACCTCCATGTCTGGGGAAATACCTGGTCTATCACAATTGTTTGAAAAATACATATTTTTTTAAATGAAGAAATGATTGTCACACAACTGGTAAGTGGCAGAGTCAGAATTCAAACCACAGACTGATTGACTCCACTATATCACAATCAAGTTTATTTATATTAGGAGTCTGTAACCCATAAAAGCTACAAGACCAGCAAAATTCAGATAATGATATAATTGGTCCACATCTGTGAAATAGAATAGCTAGCAACCATTGAATAAATATATATATTAATATTAATACTATGTCATAAATCCTAATATTTCCCAAAGGAAAGTACTCTGATTGGGTATTTGTGGTAGGGTGAGGCAGGGGATGTTAGTGGAATTGCTCTGTTTAGGTCTTAAAACTACTTGGCTTAACAGTGAATGAGAGAAGAATGATATCTATCCCAGAGGAGTTTCAGTCCAATAACAGATGGTTGTATTTTACAAATCAACTTTCTTGATGCATAATTTATATGATATGAAATGAGCCTATTTTAAGTACTACTCATCATTATGTTTTAGAAAATTCATATACCTGTGTAACTACCACCACTGTCCATGTATATAACATTTCCATCACTCTCAAATATTTCCTTAGGATGTTTTTCAGTTAATCTTCACACTCCAAAACCCAGCACTGATTTCTGTCATTATAAATATATTTTCACTATTTTAGAAATTCATATAAATGCCATGTACATACATACTGTAGGTTATGTTTGGCCTCTGACTTCTTGAATTTTCCATTTTAATTGTGAGATTAATTCAAGCCACTGAATGTACAAATATCCTATTTCATTTTATTGCTGCCATTCTCCTTATCATAATTTGTTCAACTGTTTACTTGTTGCCATGATTTGAATGTGTCCCTCAAAAGCATGTGTTGGAAATTTAGTCCCCAATGCAACAGTGTTAAGTGGGACCTTCAAGAGGTGATTAGGCCATAAGGGCTCCGCTCTCATGGTAGATTAATGCTATTATTACTGGAGTGGGTTCCTTATAAAAAGATGAATTCAGCCCTCTCTTGTGTTCTCACTTCCTCCTCTTCTTTCTTCTGTCCTTGGGCCTTCTACCACAAGATGATGCAGCAAGAAAGTCCTTACCAGATGCTGACACCTCAATCTTGGACTACCTATCCCTCGGAACTGTGAGAAATCATTTCTGTTCATTAGAAATTACCATATTCTTCTTCATGTGTGGCTATTATTATTTTTTTAATTACCCATTTTCAGGTATTCTGTTACAGCACTGCAAAACAAAGATATTTGCTAATGGACATTTGTGTTGTTTCCATGTTATCGTGATTAAAACTGCTATGAGCATTCATGTGCAGATCTATGTGTGGAAATATGTTTTTATTTATTTTAGGTAATTATCTAGGAGTAGAATTTCTAGGACACAGAATAATAGTATATTTAAATTTGTAAAAAATTGGCTTTTTTCCAAAGTGGTTATATCACTTTTTACCCCCAGAGTGTATGAGAATTCTATTTTCTCTACGTTGTTGCCAACACTTACTATTGTCAGTTGTTTTTTTTCAATTTTAGTCATCCTAGTAGGTATTCTCACTGTGCTTTTAATGAAAAATATCCTAATAATGTTGGGCATCTGTTGTAAGTTGAATTCCCCCAAAAAGATATATTGAAGTCCTATCTTCCAGTACCTGTGAGTATGACCTTAATTGGAAACAGGATCTTTTCAGAAGTAATTAAATGAGGTCAAATTGGATTACGGTGGGCCCTAAACCCAATGATTGATGTCTTTAGAAGAAGGTCATGTAGATATATATATATAGATGCACACATAGAGGAGAATGCAATGTGAATGGGGGTCTGAAATTGAAGTAATATATGTACAAGCCTAGGAACACCAAGGACTGCCAGCAACCACAAGTAGATAGGAACCAAAGAGCAGATCCTTCCCCAGAGCCTTCAAAAGGACCATAGCTCTATTGACACCTTGATTTCAGACTTCGAGGCTGCAGACTTGTGTGCAAATACATTTCTGTTGTTTTAAGCTACCCAGTTTGCAGGATTTTTTTAATAGGAGTTCTACAAAATTAATAAAATATTCTTTCATATACTGATTCGACAATTTAATAACTTCTTTTGTGAAGTAAATATTTTTCCCATTTTAAAACTGGATTATTTATCTTCTTGTAACTGAGCTGTACACACACTCACAAACACACACACACACACACACACACACACACACACAAACACACAAATTCACACACGTATTCTGATAGCAGCTATTTGTCAGATATATACTTTGTGAATATTTTTCCCAGTCTGTGGCTTGTCTTTCAGGTGCTGAACAGAGTCTTTCTCTCAAGAACACAAGTTGTTTTTTTTTTTTTTTAATTCTGGGGAAGTAAACTGTATCTATTTTTCATTTTATGTTTTATAATCTGTGTGTCCTAAGAAATATTTATCTACACTGGGATTATAAATGTTTGCTTATATGATTTCTCCCATGAGTTGATTGAGTTCATTATTTATTTCAAGTGATTTTAGCATATGTTATGAGACAAGGGTCTAGTACTTTCTGCTCATATGGCTATGCAGTTATTCCACCACCATTTGGCAAAAAGACAGTCTTTTCCTCCATTAAATTGTTTTAATAATTTGTTAAAAATCAATTGAGCATATACGTGTGGGCCGATTTCTGGAATCTCTGTTCTGTTCCATTTAATGATATGCTTATATCAATTCTATTCCATGTTGGTTACTGTAGTTTCATAGTAAGTCTTAAAATACCCTATTATAGGTCCTCCAATTTTGTTCACTTTCCTCCAATTTTGTAAATTTTTTCCAAAATTGTTTTGGCTATTCTAGGTCCTTTGCATTTTCATATAAACTTTAGAGTAGGCTTATAAATTAGGAGAAGGAAGCTTGTTGGGATTTTTATTGGAATCACATTGAATCAATACATCAATCTGGGGAGAACAGGCATCATAAAAATACTGAGTTTTTTAAAATACAGCATCCGGGTAAATATTTATATTTATCTGAGTCTAAAACTTCTCTCAGCACTGTTTTATAGTTTTTATTGTATAGGGCTGACACTTTTGTAGATAAACATTTTTATAGTATACTTTTTAATTATTATGTCTTTATTGCCAATATGTGAAGATGCAAATTGGTTTTTACATACTGAATTTGTATCCCGACACCTTGTTAAATTCATCTCTTTTGTAGATTGATTAAGATTTTCTACATCTATGAATGTGGACAGTTTTTAGTTTCTCTATGACTTTTCCCTCACTCTTGCTTTATTTTTCTGACTAGCACTTTTTGTACAATGCTGAATAGAAGTGATGAAAGTAATCCTGATTTTATGGAAAAGTGTCCAGTTTTCGACATAACATATTAGCTGTGGTTTTCATAGACCACTTTATCAGCTCGAGTATGTTTTTTTCTTACTAGTTTTCTATGAATTTTGTTATGAATGAGTGTTGACTTTCGTCAAATTTTTTTTGCATCTATAGTAATGACTGTATAGTTTTTCTTCTTTATGCAAATTGTTTGTATCATGAATCACATTAATTTTCAAATAATAAACAAACCCTGTGTTCTAGATATAAGCATTACTTGATCATGTATTGCACTTTTTATTGTTATCAGCATGGCGAGGGCCTCATCTAAACTATGAGAGACTTATGCAGAAGTGATATCTTTCTCAAATATTTGAAAGAGTTTGCTAGTGAGGCTACCTAGGTTTGATGTTTTATTTGGAGGAAGATCTATTATTATATATTTAATGTATATTGGGCTATTCAAATTTTCCATTTCTTCTTCTTTCAATTGTGTTAATTTGGGGGTTGCAAAACATTTGCTTATGCATTTAAGTACTTGAATGATTTTATTTACTCACATATTTACCACTTCTAGTGCACATCACAATTTGGTGTAGATCCAAGTCCTCATCAGATACAATTTTCCTTCTGTCTGAAAAATTTCATTTAATACTAATGGTAAGTTTTTCTGGCCACAAAAGATCTCAGTTATTTTTCTGAAAAAAAATTCTTGATACTCCCTTAATTTTTGAAAGATACATTCACTGGATATTGGCTTCTAGTTAACAATCTTTTTTTTTTTTTTAAGTATGTTAAGGATGTTCCATTATGTTCTGGATTTAATTATTTCTGATAAAAAAAATCAACGAACCTTCTTATTTTTATTCCTCTATAGTTAATGCATCCTTTTCTTAGACTTCTTTTAAGATACTCATTTCACTGTTAGTTTACAGAAATTTGAGTATATGTGCCACTAGAGTATTGTTTTTGTTTAATTTCCATTTACTTTCTCTATACATTTGTAGTCAAATTTAGGATGTTTTCAGTCATTTTTCAAATATTTTTTCTGCCCTCTATCTCCTGTTGAGATTCTAATTACATATATATATTAAATCACTGAATATTGCCCCACTATCACTGTCACTGAGATTTTGTATTTTGTGCTTTATTTTAGATCATTTCTATTGCTATGTCTGCAAATTTCCTTATCTTTGTTTTTGCAGTTTTTAATCTGATGCTAAAACTTTTCAGTGAATTATACATTTCAGAGGTTATATTTTTTAACTCTAAAAATTCTACTTGATTATTTTATTTATACATTTGTATCCTCTTGCTATTCAAGGTTTCCTTTAAGTCCATGAACTTCTTTTTTTTTAATATATATTTTTTATTGCTGGGCTCGGTGGCTCAGCCTGTAATCCCACGCCTTTGGGAGGCTGAGGTGAGTGGATTGCCTGAGCCCGTGGGTTCGAGACCCGCCTGGGAAACTTGGTGAGACCTATCTCTACAATAAATCAAAAAAAAAAATGAGCTGGGCGTGGTACTGTGTACCTGTAAATCCAGTTACTTGGAAGACTGAGGCAGAAGGATCACTGGAGTCCAACAGGTCGAGGCTGCGGTGGCCGGGAGTGGCCACTGCACTCCAGTCTGGGCGACAGAGTGAGACTCCAACTCAAAAAAAAAAAAATGTATATATATACATATATATTTTTTTAAGTTGTGGGGTACAGTTAAGGATGAGGTATGCAAATATTTATTGTACAGGTACCCTTGTTGATGAGGTGTGCCTGCCTTTCCCCAGATAGATACTGACTACCGTTAATCCCACCTCGCTTCCCCTCCCTGTACCCCTCTATAGTTTCCCCCCACTGTCAATCCTTTTCTTATAGTGTTATGATAGCTGTTCAAGTTCCACTTATGCGTGAGAACATGTGATGCTCAGATTGTTATTTCTGTGAGAGATCACTCAGCATTATAAACTCTAATTCCATCTAGATTGCTGTGAAATTCATGATTTTGTTCTTTTTTATGACTGTGTAATATTCCATTGTGTATGTTTTTAATCCAGTCCTCTTTTGATGGACAGCATGGTTGGTTCCATGATCTTGCTATTGTGAACAATGCTGCAATAAACATACGTGTGCAGGTATCTTTTTTATAGAGTGATTTGAGTTCTTCAGGGTATATTCTCAGTAGGGGGACTGCAGGGTCATATGGAAGGTTGATTTTTAGAGCTTTTAGGAATCACCACACTGATTTCCACAGAGGCTGTACTAGTTTACACTCCCACCAACAGTGTAGAAATTTTCCCTTTTCACCACATCCTCTTCAGCATCTGTTATTTTTTGAGTTATTGATAATGGCCATTCTGACTGGAGTTAGGTGGTATCTCAGTATAGTTTTGATTTGCATCTCCTTGATGACTAGTGAGGTTGAACATTTCTTCAGGTATCTGTTGGCCGCATGAACTTCTTTATAATCACTATTTTAAAGTCTTTGTTTACTAATTCCATCATTACTGCCATTTGTAAGGCTGTAACTATTTACTGACTATTTTTTTCTAAGTCATATTTTCCTGCTTCTTCACATGTCTTATAAATTTGTTTTGAATGCTGGCCACAGTAAATGTTTAGTTGTTGACTTCTAGATTTTGTTGTCTTCCTTTAAACAGTGCTAAAGTTTATTTTGGAAGTTAATTGAGAATCACCTTGATCATCTCAAGACTGTTTGTAAGCTTTGTTTTAGCAGGTCTAAAGTAGCCTTTATTCTTGGGTTAGTTTAACCAATCACTAAGTTATAACCCTTCTAGGGAATCTTATATATGTTAGTATGTTCCTTGAAATCCTCCTAATCTTGCTGCTCAGAATTCAAACTCCTTTATAATCTCGGAAATTGTTTAGCATTGAGCTTCCTAGTTGTTCTTTGCTCAGCTAAGTAGGGTTTTGCTCTATGCATTCATAGGTTAGTACTCAGCTATAGTTTTAAGGGTGCTCGTATGCATATTTCAGGAGCTTATTCTCTGTGTAGCAACCTCTTCCCTGAAATTATGTCCTGCTACTTCCTGATGCCTCAGTTTCACTGAACTCTGATCATCCTCTTTTCAGCTCTTGAGTTTGCTATGCTCTGCTTGATTTCCCTCTCCTTTTTTGCTGTAATCCAGAAAGTGTCTCCAGGAAGAAAGCAAGTGTACTTTTCACCTTATCTGTTTTCTTTTTCTCAGAGATCACATACCTGTGCTGCCTATTGTCCAATGTCTAAAATCAGCTATTTTATGTATTTACCTCCAGTTTTCTAGTTATTTATAGTGCAAGGGTAAATCTGGCAATAGTCTCCCAGTTGGATTAGAAGTTTCAGATGTCTTTTAAGATAAAGGAAAAAGTTGTTCTTGAATTCAAGAAGGTTATATGTAGAATCCTAGGTCTTCTAACATTCACTAGTTGTGATTGTTATTTACCTAACTTCTTCTTACCTCAATTTACACATTTGTAAATTTTGAATTATGGATTCTATCATGCAGGACAGTTGTAAGGATAGTCTGACCTAAAAGTTTTTTCCTTTCTGCTTTTGTTTCTTCTCTTCCCTTCTTTCCTGCCCTTTGCCTTTCCCTAATTTTCTTCCCATCCTCCTTCCTTCCCTCCCTCACTCCCTTTCTTCTTTTCACAAATCCTGTACAGGGCATGAAGAATTTCCTGTAGTAAGTAGCTAGAAGGGCCAAGAAAACCCCTGCCTACCTTAGGTTTACCTTCTAGTAAGGATAAACATAGAAACAAAAAGTAAATAAGATATTATAGATAATGAAACATTCTATGAAGGAAATGAAACAATGATGGATCAGATTGCAACTGAGGAGATCAAATTTACATAAGAACATCAGGAAACTCCTCTCTGGGGAATAAAAGTTGAGTTGTGACCTGAAAAAGAAGGAATCAGTAATATAAAGAGAGAGCAAACAAACATTCTGTGCAGAAGAAGCAGCAACTGCAAACTCTGAGGTGAGAATGAGCACAATTATTATAAAAACTGAAAGGCCATTGTGACTGGAGCAAAATGAAGGACAGCATCAGTTGAACCAGATAAACTAGGAGAGGCAGTCGGGGACCAATTCACAAGAACCTCAAAGGTCAGAGTTAAGGCTTAAGTGTCATGAAAAGAGCCATTGTAGATTTTTGTTTTGTTTTTACAATTTTTTGTTTTGTGTTGTAAACAAAAGAGTGATGACAAAATCTGATTTCTGGCTTTTCAAAGTCATTCCATCTCCTCCATGAAAATTTCTAACTATGCTATAATTTTAAAGTCCTGTTGGTAAAATGTAAATTAAATTTCACCAATATTTATTGAGTAGAAATGATACTCCATATGTTGTGGGGAGCAGAAATAGACAGGATATTCTCTGACCGCCTGCATCTCAAAATTTTCTTGGGAAGTTAGACATATATCAAGTAACTGTGGCTGTTTCTTTACCATTAGTAAGCAGAGAAAAGAAAAATCTTTAGTGGGTTGAAAACTGATGTTTTGTCTGAGAACTCTGTAACCACAGTTTCCTCACCACACCTTCCCTTTCCAGTTATCAGTGGATACTGGATGGTGTGCCATTCCCCACCAAGAAGAGAGGTCTGAGACCACCAAAGCCATTTTCTATTTTTCATACCTGATAGCATGATCTTCCCACCTTGCTTACGAATAACTAATCCTGAGAAAGGAGAAGGATGCTTAAAGGTAAACAAGAAAAAAGACATAATAAAATATGCTTGGGGTAGGCAAAGCTAGATTCTCAGGAGATCATGATGTGATTCTTGGTTTCAAACTGTATCCTATTACAAGAACCAGAACTGGAGTCATCAAAATATTGAACATTTCGAGTTTCCATCTCTCAAATTTAAAAATATATGGACATTGTGTCAATCTTGGGCCAGTTATATTCCTCATACATTTTTAACATGTTGATCTGGTGTGTCTTTCTTAACTGTACACAGCATAGGCATTTAAATTAAATATAAAGTTATGCCAAGGAGTAAGCAAAAGTGAAAAAAACAAGAAAAGTAATTGAAATAGATTATGAGAGAATTTGATACATATTCATCAAACTAAAGCTGATTACTAAGTAGAATGGGCCTGTCAGAGAGGGGTATTGTCTTGGAAATTCTTCACTAGGCTCAAACTTTCTTCAATAATTGATATATTCAAATTTCTTTACTATACATTCAAAGAAATGCAGTATTTTATCTTGTAATATGTTTAATGTATGTTCTTTGTATTAAACAAGACAATTTTAAAAAGTGAGAAATAGAAAAAGAAAGAAAAAAATCTGTATTTTGAAATGCATAAAAATTGGTACATATTTTTAAAAGTAGGAAAAGGGAAAAATATTACCATATTCCCACTAACACCCACTTGAAACCTTTGTTATTGTTTCTTTCCAATATTTTGTTCTATGAATATTTTATAGATTTGGAATCATAATACATATACATTTTGCCCCCAATTATTTTTTCAATTTGTTATATAACATAATCTGATAGTATTAGATTGTCATTATAGCTGAATATTTTCCTGTCATACAGATAGATATACCCATTCTCCTATTATTGGAATTAAAACAAGGTGCTTCATTTAAGCTACTTCCATTTAAGTTACTTAAATAATTCCAATATTAGAACCAATGAAATTAGATAATAGGAAAAAAACACATTCAGAGACCCTACCTTTCTTTCACATGGGGTGAAAGACAAGCCCAACAATAGCTATTGTTTGGAGACATTCATTTTATTTCTGGTATTCTGCGAAAAGCTTTACCTACATGGTCTCTTAAACCTCACCAAAAAAACCTAGAAAATAAAGCCATTCCTATTTTGCAGGTGGAAAAGCCGAGACTCACAGAAAATAAGCAATTTACCTAAATCACATAGTTGTGGAAATAGCAAAGATAAGATTTAAAAACAGGTCAAAATGATTCCAGAACTTTTTAGCAGACTGCAATATAAATAGTTATCAATCTGTGTCTTTGCATCTACTTAAAACATTTGAGAAGTAAAAGCAAAAGTGTGGTGGGTGATTTGGTGTTTATTACATCAGACAAGTTGTTTACATTAAAAATAATAGATAATTTGGTCCCTCGAAGAAAACCGATTTGGATATTTATCCTCTTGGGGGTTTTCTTATTATGTCAAAACACAAAATCTTGGAAGGCTTAAGTAGACAATAGATCCAGAAGGGCAAAAAACTAACTTTCAATATATTTTCAATATTCTAAGAGTTCAGGAAACCTTAACTCTCTAAGTCTACACACTATACAGCAATTATAAATAAGAGTATTTTACAGATGAGAAAACAGTCTACAGTGTTAATTTAATTCATATCTCCTATAATGTAGATGTTTCTACTTCAAGGTTATTATCCAGCTCTTAGTCAAGTAGCAACGTGGGTACTTATTTCCCAGGTAGACTCCTTTTCTTAAACTAAACAACAAGCCTGAAGGCAGCTAATGGATCTTAAAAACAGCGAATAAAATCAGAATCATTAAGTTACAGTCAACCTCATTACACTAGCCCATATTTTACAAATGAAGCACATGAAAAAAGGAGGCAGATTACTCAGCCAAAGACACACAGGTTTTTAAATTTCACAATATAGCTAGACATTTGAATCTGTGGCTTATAGTTGACCACTATTTCTTGCTATATATCACTGCATTGTGATTTCCCATACTATCCGTGGTGTCTAGATCTGTGCAAACACACTCGATATATGATTGTGGAATTAAATTGACTAATTTCTCTAGAGATTGTGTTGTCGTCTCCACCAATATCCTGCCATAAGCCAAAATGCTCAATCAATACTTACATCTTCCCAAACCTCCTATCTCTCTCTTGCCAACATTAATAAGCTGAGAAAGTCTTTGTTTGATTTTTTAGAAAATAGGAAGAGTTAAAGACAAAAGGTACTAATTTAGGTGCTTCAAATTTTTCCCTAGGTAAGAAGGTGATGCTTTGAAGCTACACACATTGAACGCCTAAAGTCACATTGCTGTTCAATATCGGCAACCACTGCTTTCTTAATGACAGTGGTAATTGGGTGTATGTAAGTAGAAGTCATTACAATAAATAGATTGATTTTAGTTTGAAGCTTGAGCACCATCATCAATGGGGTTTAGAAGCAAAGTAGGAGGACAGAGAGTATTCTGGACAACCAAAGAAAACCATTTAGTATGAATAGTTGAAAACAGTCAGTTTTCAACATTAGTCAGTGCATTATCTAAATAATGTAACAGCCACTTTTATGACTTTTGAATTTCACCTGCAAGCTTTTCTATTCATTGTTCAGTGAAAGTCTTATTTTTTTAAACATTCATTTGCTAAGTGTCCATATAGGCATACCTTGCTTTATTGAGCTTCACTTTATTGCACTTCACAGATAATTGCATTTTTTTCACAAATTGAAGATTTGTGGCAGCCCTGCATTAAGCAAGCCTATCAATATCATTTTCCCAAGAGCATGTGCTCACTTCATGTCCGTGTCACATTTTGGTAATAATGACAAGGTTTAAATATTATGAGAATGATTATATCTGTTATAGTGATCTTAGATCACTGATATTTGATGTTATATTGTAATTGTTTTAGGGCGCTAAGAACTGTGTCCATATGACAGATAACTTAATTGATAAACGTGTGTGTTCTGACTGTTCTACTGATCGGCCATTCCTCTCTCCCTACTTCTCCTCAGATCTCCCTGTTCCCTGAGGCACAACAATATTGAAATCAGGCCAATTAATAATCCTACATTGATCTCTAAGAGTTCACGTGAAAGGAAGAGTCACACCTCTTTCTCTCGAAACCAAAAGCTATATACCACTAAGCTTAGTGAGAAAGGCATATCTAAAACTGAGATAGGGTGAAAACTAGGCTTTTTGTGCTTGTGTTAAACAGTTAGCCAAGTTGTAAATGCAAACAAAAAGTTCTTAAATGAAATTAAAAGCACTATTCCAGTGAACATATGAAGAATAAGAAAGTAAAATAGTTTTATGGCTGATATGGAGAATGTTTTAGTAGTCTGAAGATCAAACCAGACACAACATCTCCTTAAGTCAAAGCCTAATTCAGAGCAAGACCCCCAATGCTTTTTTGAAGACTGAGAGAGGTGAGAAAGCTACAGAAGAAAAGTTTGAAGCTAGCAGAGGTTCATTCATGAGGTTTAAGGGAAAAAAGACCATCTCTATAACATAAAAGTATAAAATGAAGTAGCAAGTGCTAACATAAAAGCTATAGCAAGTTATCCAGATCTATTTTAAGATCATTGATGAAGGGGGCTATTATAAACAGATTTCAGTGTAGATAAAACAGCCTTCCACTGGAAGAAGGTGCCATCTAGGACTTCGATAGCTAGAGAGAATAGAAGTCAATGCCTGGTTTTACAGCTTCTAAGGACAGGCTGACTGTCTTGTTAAGGACTAACGCGGTTGGTGACTTTAAGCTGAAGCCAGTGCTCATTTACCAATCTGAAAATGCTATAGGCCTTAAGAATTATGCTAAATCTACTCTGCCTGTGCTTTATAAATAGAAAACAAAGCCTGGTCGACAGCACATCAGTATACAGTATGATTTGCTTGATATTTTAAACCCATTGTTTGAGACCTGCTCCAAAAAAAAAAAAAAAGATCCTTTTCAAAAATTACTGCTCATTGACACATACAGTCACCCAATAACTCTAATGGGGATGTACAAGGAGATGAATATTGTTTTCATGCAGCCCATGAATCAAGGAGTAATTTTGACTTTCAAATTTTATTATTTAAGAAATACTTTTTATAAGGGTATAGCCACCATAGATAGTGATTTCTCTGATGAATCTTGGCAAAGTAAATTGAAAAACCTTCTGGAAAAGATTAATCATTCTAGAAGCCAATAACAAACTTGTGATTCAAGGGAGTTGGTCAAAATATCAGCATTAAAAGGAGTTTGGAAGAAGTTTATTCCAGTCTTCATGGATGACATTGAGGGGTTAAAGATTTCAGTGGACAAAAGAACAGCAAATATGGTGGAAATAGCAAGAGAACTAGAATTAGAATTGGAGACTGAAGATGTGACTGAATTGCTGCAATCTCATGATAAAACTTTAACAAATAAGGAGCTGTTTCTTATAGAAGATCAGAGAACGTGGCTTCTTGAGATAGAATCTACTTCTGGTGAAGATGCTGTGAACATTGTTGAAATGACAACAAGGAATTTAGAATATTACACAAACTTAGTTGATAAAGCAGTGGCAAGGTTTGAGGGACTTGGTTCCAATTTTGAAAAAAGTTCTACTATGGGTAAAATGTTATCAAATAGCATCATGTGTTACAAAAAATATTTAGTAAAAGGAAGTTAATTGATGTAGCAAATGTTGCTGTTCTCTTATTTTAAGAAATCGCCATAGCTACCCCAACCTTCATCAATCACCACCCAATTAGCAGCCATCAACATTCACAGAGGCAAGATCCTACACCAACAAAAAAGAGTAGAATGCACTGAAGGTTCAGATGATCATTAGTATTTTTTTTTAGTAATGAAGTATTTTTTATTTAAAGTATTTAAAAAGAAAAGAAAAACAGTGTTATTTCATCCAACCTGGCGGATAGATGAAAAGTTGGGTACATGCATACAATGGGATACTACTCAACAATAAAAAGGATTAAACTACTGACATTTGAAAAAACAACATGAATAACCTCAAAACCATTATACTAAGTGAAAGAAGCCAGGCACTAAAGGCTACATACTGTGTGATTACATTTATATGACATTCTACAAAAGACAAAACTATATGGGCAGAAATCAAAGCAGTGGTTGCCAGGAACTGGGGGTAGGAAAGAATATTGACCACAAAGAAGCAAGAAGGAAGAATTTTGGAGTGATATGAATGTACTGATTTTGGTGTCAGTTATATTACTGTGTCTCTTTATCATAACTCATCAAACTTTGTATCTATTAAGGGTGAATTTCTTTCAGGATATAAATTATTTGCAATCAAACATGACCTAACTCACAAACAAGAAAGAATCATACAAAGAGCTTGTTAAAACAGATTCCAAAGGTTCCTAACTCTGCCTGAGGTCTAGGGAATAGGAGGAGGTGAGACTTTCTAACATCTCCCTAGGTCAAGCAGTGCTGAGTTCACCACACTAGAACCTCTCAAGAACCGTGAATATATACCTTACCAGCGTCAGCATTTGGATACATGCCTAACAGACAGTGAGAGGGTCAGACACAGAAGCAGCAACAACTGGCCAAGAGCGAGAAACAATGATCATGACCTTGTTAGAAAGGGGAATTTGTCTCTCCTGCTCTATTGTCCCTCCAGTTTCCAATATCAGAGGAGATGAGGATTGGAAAGACAAGTAAAAAAAGTATACCAGAACCAGCCCCAAGCAACATTCGACCATGATATCCCCTAGGTTATGGCTCTGGCCAGCACAGAGGAGGGGGCAAATGTAAAATCCAATATGAGATTGAAATTGTATATTAAGTGAACATTTAATACCAGAAAATGATGAAAAGGCTATGGATTCTGCCCAAGATCTCAATAAGGATCGAGAAAAGGAGATTTTACAAGCATATTGCAAGCAGTGAATAGAGGAAAAAGTCAGTTATACACACCACTGAGTTTGGATTCCTCAATAAACTGGTTATATATGTATATAAAGCACCTGGAACACTACTACACACACACACACACACACACACACACACACACACACTCACACATATGTGCACTCACACACATGTGTCTATTTAAAGGACAGTAGTAGATTGCAATTAGGAATAATAAAATAACACTAATAACAATAGGAATTACAAAGGGAAGTATGAAATTTTTATGCTGTTTAGTCTTGCTCTGTATTCACTTACACTTGCCTACATTCAATAAAACCACATTGGAGTCTTTTATGTGCAAAATTCTGTGAGAAATACAGATTAATTAGGCAAATGTCTACCCTTGGGTAGCTTATAGCTATTAAAGGAGTTCAGACATGTAGAAAAATTACAGAGAAATATGATACAAGATGTCTAATACCAAGGAAGGACCCCTGAGTTTTTATTTTCCACTATGCCCCAGGGCTTATGATGGAACTTGAAATATAATACCTCATTCTTACAACAGCTTTTTGAGATAAGTGTTATGATCCTTTTACACATAGATCTTCTTCCTTTTCTTCCTCTATTTCTATTTTTATTTGCTACTAATATTTGAGCTCCTACTGGTTACCAGGTTTGACACATCCATTACAAAAATGTGAAAGGATATGACTATTTCATTGGAATGAAGTAAAAAACACATAAATCTTATAATCAGACAGACTGGATTCAAATCCTAGGTCTGCTACTTACTATGTGAACTTAAGTTATTTGACCTCTCTAACTCTCAGTTTTCTGATGATAACACCCACCTTACGGAGTAAGATAAGAAATCAATGAGACAAGCTGCATAAAGCATCTACTGTGGTGTCCAGCAGATAATTTCCTTCAACAAATACTAGTTCCCTACCTCCCACATATCTAAAGCCACGACAGTTCATTGTGTGTAGGAGACCTAGGCTTCCCAACTTCACCCTTTCCTCCCCACTGAGTCCAGTGATGTTCAGACATTATGCAACTTGGAATGTGCCTTTCCAGACACGCCAGTCAGTCACTCCAGGCTTGTCTATCCTGTCAATCTCTGAGCATGCTTACTTCTTAATTAACTTCCTCTTGTCAGTATTCATCTCTATTTCTTTCAAGGGCTACTCTCTCTCCTCGAGAAGAGAATGTATGCTCACTTCCAGCATTCATTTCCCAACCTCTTCTGTTAACAATCACTAAGGCAAATAATTAATTTTTTAAAGGGATGTCTGCTTTTTCTTGTCTGTAAATTATGCTGAACGAGTCTCTAAGGCCCTGTCAATTCTTCCATTGAGGATTTATTGAATGTGAACTTGAAAAACAAGTTATTTATCTATATCCTTACTATTGTCTTCCCTTCTGTATACATGTTGACATTCCCTTATCAACTAGGTTTTGTCTCTTAAAATAATTCTAATCTCAGTCGGCTTTTTGGATAGCTTGGACAATGTAGAGGTTACTATTATTTTCAATGTCTTCTTCCTTGATTTTCCACTGTCCTTGTCGGACACATTTATTTATTTTTATGTCAGCCATATTTATTACTAGATGGCAAGCATTCCAGGTATATATCTTATATCTTTGAGGACCTTCTCTTTCTATTTTTCTTTTTAAATGATCTCTTTATAGCTCTTTTTCCATTGGGTGATCCTAAAACTCTTTTTGCTAAAGTTATTTTTATTGTTGTTTTTTTGTTTGTTTTATTTTAGATGCCAAAAGCAGTGAAAATATAGTTCGAATATCTTTTTCTATAAGCTGTCAAAGAACAATTGGTCATTGGGCAATTTCATCAACTCATGGTTCAATTCTTCCTCCCTAAGGGAGATGTCACTTTTGCTGTAAATTTTCTTAAACATTCTAGGCTTAGGAAGACACTCTTCTCTCTGCTCTCATGAAACCTAATTCATACTTTCACTCTAACTCCTCTCATATCATGTTGGAAATGTTTAATGTATATATCTCCTCCAATGTATCAATATTTATCTAGAGAACAAGAATGGTTTCTTTTTATGTGTGTATCCCCAGTGCCCAATATAGAGCCTTGCATGTAACAGGTGCTCACTATCTGTTTTTAAACAATTGATTTCTTGGAAAATAACTCTGAAAACTGACTAGAATTACATATCTGAAATTTACTTGAATCATTAGCCACATTATCTTCAATTTTACCATCTGTAAAATGGGCTTGCATCACATTGCTGAACAGGCTGTTAAGTATCATACAGCTCATCTCCTCACTTGGTAGATGAGGAACCTCAGGCTTCAAGTAGGGATGGATCTTAACTAAAGTTGGCTTTTAGACTAACTGAACAAAGTGGTCTTAGTAGGAATTTGCTGATAGAGTCATGAAACAACTTTAATAATCCAAACTAAATATCTAGGCTAGAGCCCCAAGGTATAGTGTAGAGTGCACAGCCTCAAGTAGGCAGAGACACATGAACAGGATATTCTGACTAGCGGGAGAATTTGGAGTTCCCCACTTGGTGAGCAATTTTCTCTACGACTTGGTAAATTAGTCCCCTTACCTTGGGAACCTAAAAATAAGGAACTAGAAGTGACTGCTGCCTTAAATGAATGGCTTGGGATTAATGAAGTAATTTTTAATGCTGCATTGAGTTTCTCAGTGGACAGTATCATAGGAATGTTGATCCTGATGACTTTTCACATGGAGGTGAATAGCAGGTCATGAAAAAGAAACATGTGCCCTTGGGTGACAAAGTCAGTAGATACAAGCCAGTTGGCTATAATTTGTTCCAGTCCTGTTCTGTTGCTGGCACTGAGGAACTTCAAGGGAGTCTCAGCTAATTCTATGGCCAATATTAACCAAGGCTGCAGAGAGGTGTGGAGTTAGAACAGGAAGATAGTATAGCATGGTGGGTGAACTGTATCAGAGTCTGAACTTTAGAGTCTGAAGTTCTGGCTTGACCACTAACTCCCAGTATGGCTTCACTATGGCTGAAAGGCTCAGCTTCCTTTTATGTAAAACAAGAATATTAAAACTACAATCTAGGGTTGTGAGGATTAAATGAGATAATGATTGTAGCCAGGCTCGGTGACTCAGCCTGTAATCCCGCGCCTTTGGGAGGCTGAGGTGAGCGGATTGCTTGAGCCCATGGGTTCGAGACCCGCCTGGGCAACTTGGCAAGACCTCATCTCTACAATAAATCAAAATGAGCCGGGCGTGGTGGTGTGTGCCTGCAGTTCAGCTACTTGGAAGGCTGAGGCGGAAGGATTGTCAGAGCACAGCAGGTTGAGGCTGCGGTGGCCGGGAGCGGCCACTGCACTCCAGTCTGGGTGACAGAGTGCGACTCCAACTCAAAACCAAACAAACAAACAAAAATAATGATTGTAAATCACTAGGTCATTAGTAAGAGTACTCAACATTACAAGGAGGTGGCTTTCGGAATAAGTTTTCCAGTCCTCAGTGTGTCCTATGACCAGCAGTCCATTTCTGAGTCCACAAAGTATATTCCTTGTTGATGAACTATAGAATACGTCTTGGTGTCATGATTAGTTTTGAATGCCCTGACAGGAATGGGACACAGCCTAAATTATGACTGCTAGGCTGGAGTCCTGAAGCCCGTCATTGATATAGCCCCAGGTGATGGACCTTCCTTGAACCATGGACCCTATTTCTGGCTCAGAAGAATTCTGCTACTGTGTTCCAAATCCATGGTGGAATCTCTTGGATTGGCTAAACCCTAGCTCTTCCTACCACTCCCACCTGGAATTTGGGTTGCTGGTTGCTCCTATCACAACCCAACTTCTTTCCAACATCAGTGGAGAAGGAGGAAAGTCAAAACTGCCTAGAAAAATAGCAGACAGAGCCTTGTTGCTGTTGCTAAGCTCCTTAGCAAGCAGCAAATAGTTTATCACAATTTGGTCCATCTTTCTCTGGCATTCTATAGTCTAATACATCCCTCGGTTGTGTCACTCCCTGTTTTCTGATAGTACCATGTTCTTTCAAAGGTCCCTACTTTGGTATATGCCCTTCTCTCTTCTTGAGATACTCTACATTTTCACCAGGCAAAAATACTACTCATTCTGCAAGCCCCAGCCCCACTTCTTCCTCTCCAAAGCCTTCCCATGACCCCTTTGGGCATACCAAGGCACTCCTTGCCCTATGCCTTCATTGTACCTATGTGATACCACACTTCTTTATCATCTTAGTCTCTGTGTGTGTTGTTTCCCAACTGGTACCTCCTAGATTGTAAAGGCCTGGAGAACAGGGACTATGCTTTATTTGTCACTGTACACCTAACACACAGCACAATGTCTAGCTCTTTATAGGTGTTCAAAAATATTTGCTTTATATGAATAAAATCAGTTTCCATAACGCTCTTCTCCCCTAGACCTAGTTTCCTCCCAGCATGACTCATGGCCATAGATATCTGAATTAGGGCAAAGAAGTGCTCAAGCAGGAGCTGGGATCTTAGGGGACCACAGTTTCTTGACCTAACAATAGTCCTCATGGGAAGATTGTATGATTTGCTGGAACATGTAACACCGGGATGTAACCATTCGTCCATCCAGTTAGTTGAATCAAACTTAATGGTCAATGGAATGACCCATGTCATAGCCCAAACTCTCTCCCATCCATCAGAGTTATTGATTAAGGTGGCAGTGTTAACATGTAACATGTGCTTTAAAGAACACAAATAATACAGGATATCACTGACAAAAATGGTTCTAAGGTAAATAAGGTGGGAAATGCAACACATTTAATCTCCCTCTAGGAGTCATAAACCTCATTTATCACATCAAAGCATCTGAAAAATTTGTCTGTAAAGACATCTATTTAGTGTGTTTAACTCAGTGTTTTCCAATCTCATTTGACCATTGGAACTCTTAATTTTTTGTTATTCCTGGTTTGTATACCAGGGAACAAGCGTTCTTTAAAACAGGATTTGGGAAATGCTGGATGAAGGAATTCCTCTGGATGATGGGCGGGGGGGCACCTTTGAGGAGAAGAGATTTCTAGACAAAGGAACATACAAATGGATACACAGTCAGAGGATAGGTCACAGGAAGATATCAAGTACCAAAGAAGTATGATATTATATATCCCTCCTCCATTTTCATCTTTAGGATTCACGGCATTGTAGAATTTTGGACAAACATTTCTGAATGACTCTTCTCTTTATATATAGGCTGAATGACTTTTTTTTTTTAACTTAGACTCTTCAAAATATACTCACTCATGAAACATAATGCTTGGATATATATATAATATACACATGTATTTCAGTAAATATGATATAGTGGAGGAAATACTAGTTTTAGACTTAGAAGAAAAAAATTAGGTCAAATCCTTTCAATTACTTAAAACTGTAATTCTGTCCTCAGTTTCTTAGTCTGTATAATGGGAAAAATAATGAATGCCCTGCCAAAGTTACAAAAATATTGTAAGAATTAAATGCCATTAATATATAAAGTCTTTTTTAAAACTATAAAAAGCTATATAAAATAAGATATCATATATATTCATATGTCTATATGTATGTACATATATATGCATGCTTGTGGCAAATTTAACTCACTTTAGAATTCATGTGTGCAGATAAAATATAATTTATTTATTTTTTCTAAGTCTAATCTGGGCTCCCTCTCCAATTCTCATATGATGGTAAGTAGGAAAAATAAAATCTAAGTGAAACTAAATGTTCAATTCACTTTAGGTTCATTGCAATTCTGTAAGTTAAGCTCTTTTAGGCAGCGCTCAGTGTCTCTGATTTTAAAAATAAGGATGTTCCTCCTCTTGGATGGTCTCTCTCTTTTCCTGCTCATGCCTTAATGAACGGTCAGTTGCTTTGGTCACTGGGGCCATGACCCTTGACTGTTTGGTTCTGCTGCCCCCTTCTCCAGTGGTTGGCATAAGTCAAAGACTGGTCCCTTCCTCAGTTTGGTCTGAGCCAGGTTGCCCTCCCCTCACTTTCCACTGACTGCAGACCCTACACATCCTGCATGCAGTCCACTGGTCAGAAGTCTTTCCTCCAGACCACTGTGCAGTTATCTGCCTGGGAAGCCCAGTGGTCTGAATGGTGGCTTTCCCTTCTGCCTCTTTCTGTCTGATGATATTGTGCCCCACTGCAGGCTCCTGTGGGGTAACCTAAAAGTTGTTCTCCTTCTAGAGTCCTTAGAAATGAATGACAGTAAAAACACTATGACATCAGTCAGTACAGTCCATATATTTTATTTTATTTTAGAGTTGTGGGGTACATGTGAGTATTTAATACAAATTGTGTACTGGTGAGGTTTGGGCTTCTAGCAAGCCCTCTCTCCCCTCTCTCCCAGTAGTGGAGCTGGTACCCAGTGTGTGGTTGTGTGTCCCCTATCCCTCTTCCTTCCCTCCTTTAGCAGTGCCCAGCATCTGTTGTTCCCACCTTTGTGCTATTGTATGGTCCAGTGATCAGGGCCTGCTTATGAATGAGAACATGATGGTATTCAGTTTTTTGTTTCTGTGATAGTTCACTAGCTGCATCCATGTTCCTGCAAAGGACATGATTTTGTTCTTCTTTGTGGCTGCTATACAACTCATGTTTATCCAATGCAGCTTCAGGCTTTGTCATTGAGACAAGAATATCAGAACACAACTGCCCACCCAAGCTTTGGGGTTTAAAAGAGTCTTTTCCTTCTTTTCTCCTGAATTAAATCCTCTTACCAGGAAGCAGCTACTCCTGTGGCTTCCCTGTCATATGCTACAAAATGGGTCCCCTGGGCTCCACATCCATTCCAATATCTCTCTTTTTTTTTTTTTTTTTTGACATTTTAGCAATAACCTTTCTGACCGGTGCAAGATGAGATCTCATCATGGTTTTAATTTGCATTTCTCTGATGATTAGCGATGTTGAGCTTTTTAAAAAATATGTTTGTGGGCTGCTGTTATGTATTTTTAAAGAAATGTCTGCTACTGCCAATCCCTTTCTTATAGTATTATGGTAAATGTTCAGGATCCACTTATGAGTAAGAACATGTGGTACCCTGTTCTCTGTTTCTGTGAAAGATCACTGAGTATTATTAACTCTAATTCCATCTAAGTTGCTGTGAAGGTTATATGTTTGTCCTTTTTTATGACTGCATAATATTCCATTGTGTATATGTACCACATTTTTTTATTCAGTTCAGTTTTTATGGGTGGGGGAGTTGTTAAACACAACATCGTTCGGGTTCCTGATCTCAAACCAGGCAAAGTGGAGATCAAAGTAAGGCCCAAACTTTACCTGTATGATGCTCACTTGTATACCTAATACTGAACTGTATACCACATCTTTAAAATAAAATAAAGTAAATAGAAATAAAGGGGGGGGGGAAGAAATGTCTGCTCATGTCCTTTGCCCATTTTTTACCATTTGGCCTAGCACTCCCACTATTGGATAGCTACACAAAGGAAAATAATTATATAAATAAAGACACCTACACCCATATGTTTATCACAGCAAAATTTATAATACCAAAGTCATGTAATCAACCTAAGTCACCATAAATAGTTGATTGCATAAAGAAAATGTGGGGGCATATATACACCATGGAATCTTAGGAAACCATAAAAAAAGAATGAAATTATGTCCTTTGCAACAACATGGTTGGAGCTGGAGAACATTATCCTAACTAACCAGAACTAACTCAAACAGAAAATCAAACACTGAATATTCTCACATATAAGTAGGTGCTAAGCAATGAATACACATGAACTTACAGAGGGATATAATAGCCACTGGAGACTAAAAAAAGGTGAGAGTGTGGGAGGGGATTGAGGGCTGAATAATTATCTACTTGATACAATCGTCACTATGGGTGATGAGTTCACTAGAAACCAAAACTTCACTGCTATGCCGTATATCCATGTAGCAAACCTACATATGTACCCCCTGAATATAAAATAAAATAACATTTAAAACGAAATAAGTAAAATAATGACCTGTGGCAAATGTACAAATAAACAAAAAGAAAAAAATGTCCCTTCTTTCTCTTGGCCACCTAGAACAACACTACCCTTACCTTGAGTAGGAAACGTCTCAAAGTATTTTAATCATAATATAAAAGCAAATATGAGAAAAACCTATGATACCAAAGCATGTTGAAAGTCAGAGATCCCTGATTTTTCAAAAATAGTAACCATTCTTTACATGTATAAATGAGATTACAGTTTACAAATGTGGGAAAAAAGACAGAGAAGAGTGCTTTGTTCAGTCAGTAACCTGCAATAACAAATTGTATAGCCTCAGACTGATTACTTAACCCCTCTGGTTCTTAAATTTCTCATCTGAATTGGAAATGAACCATACCTATAACATGGCTTGGAGTTTTCATGAAGATTAAATGTGATTGATTTATATAGAAAATTGTAACAAGCCATACAAATGTTAGTTATTGCTGTCTAATTAGAGTCTCAGAACGCTACAATAATTACAATCATCATTTATTATGTGCTTAGCATGTTCTAGAAATGCAGTAAGAGCTTTCTGGGGATTAAGTTGCTAAATCCTTGCAACACCAGGTGAGGGAGGTACTGTTATTCTTATTCCCATTTTGCAGATGCGAAACCAAGGCATGAGGAAACAAAATGGCAGGCCTCAAGCCACTCGCAATGAGTGACAGATCCAGTTATTCAAATCCAAATGGCTTGCCTTCATGGTTCAAGCTCTTAACTGTCATGCTGTGGTGCTTTTTACTCTGCAAAAAAAGTGGAAGGCCAAGGATGTAAGGTTGATTATACCTGACACACAAAGCAGAGAGCTGAAGTGACTTGCTCAAAATCACACAGCAACTTAAGGGCAAATGTGAGTGGAGAATGGAGGTACATAGTTTCTGGTCTACAGATAACTTTCGGCTGCATCTGGCTGCCTGCAATGACAGGGGTCAGGAAGCCAAAGACAGACAGCCTTGGGCATTTTGTCTTTTATGCTTGCTTTGCCACAGAGATGTTCTCAGAAGTCTCAAGGTCCAGAGGAGAGAGGTGTGAGCGCATCACAATTCCCCCACCAACGTGCCGATTCAGCTCGAATTAGTCTTGTTAAAGGAAGTTGGCCATTTCATGTCATGGAACATTACGTTCATGCGGTCTCACCTCTCTCTGCTGGAAAACAAGGCAACTAATTCATTTTAGCAGCTTCTCCCTTTCTGCCTAAAACGTGTCCTCTGGTGATGGTAATGCAGGGAGATGGGAAATGTTTTAATATGATAAGTCCTTCACTGTGGATTAGTATACATTCAAAGCAGCATTTCTTCCATGTCTGGGCTCACTTTCAAGACTGTCTGTGTGGATTAGGGAACAGTATGGTTTTGCAATTGTAAATAAGGTACCTTGTGTTCCTTCTGTTATCATTGAGTTTGACAGAAAGGGGAAATTTAACTTCGGGGGAAGGTATTACATATGCCTATACACATTCATGCACATAATGGAACGTTTATTTTTGTCAGTTGAAGAAGCTCCTCTCAGAAGGTCACCAGCTGTCACACAAAAAAATATTCAAGAAGATAGCACAATGGAATGGTTCAAAGGATGGATGGCCTGATTGTCCATAGCTGAATTCAAGTCCTGGTTCTGCCATATACTAGCTGTGTGACCTTGGGCCAGTTATATAACCTCTCTGTGAATGAATTTCCTTGGCTGCAAAATAGGGATATGTTTTCATCATAAAGCCTTTGTGAGGATGAAATGAGATTTAATGAATGGAAAGCCTTTGGTATAGCGGAGCAGTTAGGGAGGGGTTTCCTCAGTATCCTCAGACTCCACAACTGTGAATAGACTCCTTTGAACAGAGGAGCTGGGAAGCTATTAGAACAGCACCTTCCTAAAGTCTTTGGCAGTTCCCCACTTCTTTCTGTCCTGGATAAATTGATTAAGTTCATAAGCTTTTGAAAAGAATGTAACTCTTTGGGAAAGTGACATAAAAACCTGGAAAGACCCTGTTTGGGAATGACAAATTCAGAGGTTTGGGCTGTGATAGGAGAATTGCCAGGGCCACGACCTCAAAGTGCTTTCAAGGCCCAAGACTGATTCGTTTTGATTTTAAGCTATATAGAGTCATTGAAGGCTATGAGGAGGGGGGGGGAAATCTAAGATCAAGAGGTCTTTTAAAGAGATTAAACTGGCCATAGAGGAGACAGTAGATCAGAAGCCAGGTCAGCAAACTACGGCCCAAAGACCAGATCTGCCTTGCCATCTGTTTTTATACAGTATGCAAGCTAAGAATGTCTTTTTACATTTTTGAGTAGTTAAAAAAAATCAAGAGAATAATTTTTCATGACACATGAAAATTATATGAAATTCAAATTTCAGGGTTTCTAAATCAAACTTTATTGGAACACAGCCACGTTCACTTGTGTAATTATTGTCTGTAGCTGCTTTTGCTACAGTAGCAGAACTGGGTAGTTACAACAGAAACCATGGGGCCCACAGAGCCTAAATATTTACTGACTGGCCCTTTACAGAAAATGTGTGCAGACTCCTGGATTGGAGAGTTATTGAATTATGGACAGGAGCCAGGTTAAAATGCTAATATAAAAAGTAAAATCAATTGTACACTTACTGCCTATCTTGTATTTTATTTGTATAATCATGTTAATATCCAGGACAACCCTACAGGATCTTGTAAGTGACCTGGCCAAAGTTACATAGGGAGGGCAAGGCAGAGGCATGATTTGAACACCTATCAATGAACCATAAGATTTGTGCCCTTAGTCACCATGCATACTGCTTCTAGCAGTCAAAATGAAAGACGGGAAGGGATGCGGAAAAGGAGAAATTCAAGAGATGTGTTGGAAATGCATTCAGCAGGACTCAGAGACCTTTTGAATGACAGGGATCAGAATGAAGTTAGAGAAGAAAAAGATCCCAAGGTCTAGGTGCCTGGGACTTCTTGGAGTTCTACAATGCTTGCACAAGTACGAGTTTGAGCATCCTTAGTTAAAACTCAGCTTCACATGAACTCTTCGCGTTAATATTCTGCCATCACTCTTGATGTGGTAATTGTGCCACTTGGGCTCCCAAGCACTAAAATTAAATCTGGAAATTTGTCATGCACCTTCCCCATGCGATGGTAACACAGAAGGTGGGAGCTCCAACAGTCAAAATGAATTACTCAGCGAGTTCATTTGTCACCAGAAGGTAATTGGGATTTAAGCTACAGTCTCGGGAAGAAATACATCACATCGCATGATTACTTGCATTAATGGCAACCTACATCTAATTTTCACCCCCACTACAAACCCCTTTCATCAGATCCAGTGACCTGTTAGCAGTATAATTTGGTTGTTTCTCTGTTGCCCACCTGAAATATGAGGCATCAGCTCAGGCAAGAGCTACCCTTAAAGTAAGACAATGGATGTGACGGTCCTTGCTCTGAGCTGATGGTATTAAGGATTTTTAAAAATTCACTTATTCATTCATTTATTCATCCATAGACAAGCATTTATTGAGAACCTATTTTATGCCAAGCTTGAAATTGGTGCTAAAAGTCCAACGGAAGAATGAATCATATTCCTGCAGATAAAGTGGTGATTCTTGCATATGATTTTAAATAGGACCAGGAGATCTCACACATTTAAGCAAAACACAACCCCCTATTCTCTCTATCACCAAGACGTAGCATTCCTCTCAACCTTCTACTCATTTGTGTCTGAATATGCTTCTATTTTCTGGCGAGTAAATCTTTAAGAAAAAAAAAAATCACACAGGACTGTGAGTAAAGGGAAGAGCAAGAAGACCGGCATTTAGTCCTGCTTCTCACATGGACTTGTTGAAACACATTGAGCAAGGTACTCATCTTTTCTGGACTATTGTTTTTTCATCTGTGTGAAGATAGCCTGGGTTAGCCACAGCTATGTAAAAAGGATGAAAGTGAACATATTAAGATGAATTGGGGAGAGGCAGGGAAAAGCCTGGGAGCCATAGAGGCTTTCTTTCTTTTCTTTTCTTTCCTTTTTTTTTCATTCTTTCCTGAGATCAACACCTAAAAGGTAAGGGGAGGTGTTGGGGAGAACATGATTGGACAAAGGGAGAAATTGAACTGAGAGGCAAGCCCAACAAAGACTGTTTACTCTGGCTGGGAGCTCTGGAATGAATATTGTCTGCCAAGGTTGCCCTGTGTCTGATCTAAATAGCCTGGCCTTTCTAGGCCCCCTTGCTTGCTTGGCTCTGTCACCAGAAGAGAGCTGCCCAGGAAGAGCATGAGGCAGGCAAGGTGGATCTCTGTAGCTGAAGCAAGCCCTGAAGGAGCTGACACCTGAAGCCTGCCTGCTAACCTCACTCCATAAAGCTGGATAGCACAACCTTCCTTGAAAGAATGTCTAAGCTGTCTACCACAGGACCCAACATGAAAAAAAAAGAAAGAAAAAGAAAAAGAAAAAAACCTGGCTGGGCTCAGTGGCTCAGCCAGTAATCCCAAGATTTTGGGAGGCTGAGGTGAATGGATTGCCTGAGCCTGTGGGTTTGAGACCAGCCCAGGCAACTTGGTAAGACCTCATCTCTAAAATAAATAAATAAATAAATAAATAAATAAAATATTAGCCGGATGTGGTAGTGCTCGCCTGTGGTTCCGGCTACTTGAAAAGCTGAGGCAGAGGGATTGCTGGAGCCCCGCAGGCCAACAATGGGGTGGCCACTAGTGTGCCACTGCATTTCAACCTGGGCGACAGAGTGATACTACAACTCAAAATAATAAAAAAAAAAGACTCTGACCTCTTTCTTCTACCTTCCTTTCTACAGTTGGTATCCACAACTGGGGGACTCAAACAGAAGCCAGAGGGAAAACAATCTTAGCTGATGTATCCTTCCAGCTACAGAGCTGGAGGGAAGGATAGATTGCAGATGTGGAGGGGCAAACTACAAATATCCAACAATCTGGTACCAGATTTGGGATTCAAACTGTTGTTAAAGGACCTGGGAAGGTCAAGATCATAGAAAGAGTCTAAGTAAAATTCAGAGAGATCCTGTGACCCCTTCAATGTCAGTTTTAGTGCATCAGACTTGTTCCCAGAATCTAGGACTAGACCTTGAAAAGGCTACGGAAAGAATCTTTTATGCATCTTTCACTTGGTTTGGACTTATTTGCGCTTGAGTTAAGTTATTCCATTCACATCTCCTTGATCCTTGAGACTCATAAGCCCCAGACTTCCTTGCTTCTTCCTCTAGCTTCATGTTTTTCAAACGATGCATTATAAACTCATCAAGCTAGGTGTCGTGGTCAATTCTTTTGTTTAAAAAATGGCATAGAGATGATTATATCAGAATACACTGAATGTAAAAAAAATAGGTGATTATTACTCCATGAAACTTTTTCAGGAACATATATATAGAGGTGCTAAAAAAAGCATACACAATTTAAGTTTGGTATTCATTCAAAAGATAGCATTAATCAAGTGAATGCTAGCATCACCATGTGACAGGCAGGACAGTCAAAGAAAATGACAGAAACACAGTTGAGTGAATGTCATACTACACATTACTATCATAATTTAATTCAACTTTGCAAAGTAATACATAGATAACATATCTTAAAACGTGTATACATTTTTTGGCACTCGTGTGTGTGTGTGTGTGTGTGTGTGTGTGTGTGTGTGTATAGAGAGTGTGTGTGTCAACATGTAAAATATGTTTCCTATATGGGTTCCAATAAAAAGTCTGAAGTCATTGTCCTCATCAGTTTGAGCTCATATCAAATAACTATCAAAAACATGTATTCCAGACATTTCCTCTTCCATTTCTACAATGGATGAAGAATGCAGGCCAAGGATGATGTGAGAGTCAAGGTTGGATGGGTGGTAAAGCTGGTGTGGTGATCCTTTCTTAGGATCACAATATATTAAAATTGTCCAAAAGATCATCTCAAACTTCTTTCTGTTCTTTTTTGGTTATTCCTACTACGATTCACTTCTAGGAACTATCATATTTACTCTTAGGGTGATCCAAAGGCCTCATTCAAAGCTCAGTGGTCAAGATAGAGCTCTTGGCCCCCTGTAAGGGGAGAAATTAGGACCCAAGAAAAGCATACTGGGATGTGCCTGGCGTGCAAAGTCTCCAGAATTTCTGCCCATTACAATTTCCAGATATATGATTTCCTTCTCCAAAACAGATATGTAAGAATTCACAGATCTGGTTGTCAGTCTCTTCCTCTTAAAAGGCATCCTTATATCTGGCTCCATCACTATGACCATATTAACAATTCAGCAGCCTTTGGTGCATAGGTTAGAACTGCATACGTTTAATTGCCTTGGATGATTAAGAGTTAACACTGCTGACCTACCCAGAGGGAAATTGCAAGGAATATCCAATTAGAGGCAACCATCCTTTTTGAACATATCCAGTGTACTGGTAGTGCTTAATAACCATCACGATAATCATAACAACTCTAAATATACATTTTTAAAGCTGTGAGCCATTTCTCACTCGTAGAAACTTTATTTGCTTGCAATTATTCAAATTGGAGATTTGTATTTTTTGTTGTTGTTGTTGTGTTCCCCACAGCCTCTCTGGTGGAGGAAGGACAGAGAAAGCCATCCCAGAGGGGAACAGAATCAATCCAAGCTGCTCATTAAAAGGTAAACCGTCAATAATCTTTGTCAGGCTTTTTTATCTTGGGCTTTAGTACATGATGATCCCTAAGGCAGCATGTGGTATTGAGATTTAGAATGGTTCCTGGTTTGCACATCCCCATTGGTGCAGGATTAACCCTGTGCATGCTGCTGCAGACAATCTCTGAACCGCTTCTGAATCCTGGACGGGCGAGGATTAAAAGGCTGCTTTATCCATCTGCAGGATTCATGAGCTTTCCTTAGGAATTATCTAAATATTCTAAGGTGCTTGGAAATGAAACCTAGCCATTTGGAGGAAGCAACAGAGACATAAATTCTAGGGTGACCACCAAGAGTTCACTGATTTAAAATTCGACACATATAATGAGCATTTATTGAAAGCCCTTTCTGTTACTCCCTCACATTTAGTTCCTGCTTTTTGCAGTTTTCTTTCCTCTTCCCCAGGTTATTGACCATTGACTCTCATTGTAATGCTGTGAGGAAGAGGTTATGATCTTTATTTTGCATAAAAACCTCAGAGAAGGTAGCCCTGCTAAAGACACCTCTGTGTTGCATGTCTTTAAGTGTCATTCATGTAGTGATGACTTCCATATTGATATCTCCAGTCTGGACTATTTCTGGAAATCGAGCTGTGTACTTAACATTTCCATTTGAATGTCCAATTGACATCTCAAACTGAGCCTGTCCACAACTATGTGCTTGATATAGCCCCTTAATCCTGGAGTTTATGACAACTCCATCTTTCCATTACACAGGCCTGTACCTTGACATCATCCTTGATACCTAATCCTTCATTAGATTTATCAGCGAATCCTTATACCCAGAATCTGTCTCTCACCAGCTCTGGAGTCTTTGCTCTGGTCCAGCCATCATTATCTCTCTTTCAAATTACTGAGTCATTTTCAAATTACATCCCTTTATTTTCTTTACTCCCTTTCAATCTATTCCTAACACATTAGCTAATGCGATCCTAGAAAAACGTAAGACAAATTATGTCATCCTTCTGCCCCAGCACTCCAGTTTCTTCCCATTTCACAGAGGAAATACTTCCATTCTTCCTATAACTTAAAGCCCTGTCTATTCTGGGCCCCATTGACTCCCTAAATGTGTCTCCTAGTATTCTTTCCTTTATTCATTCTACTTCAGTGACATGGCCTCCTTTTAGCTCCTCTGCCTGACCTACTCATACTTTCGAGCCTGTTATGAGTTGCATTGTGTCACACAAAAAGATATATTGGAATTGTAGCCCCAGTATTTCAGAATGTGATCATATTTGCAGATAGGGTAATAACAGAGGTAAGGAAGTTAAAATGAGGTCATAAGAATGGGACCTAACCAATAAGACTGGCATTTTTATAAAAAGGGGACATCTGGGCACAGAGACATGCACACAAGGGAGTACATCATGTGACAATGAAGGGAGAGATTGGAGTGATGTGTCTACAAACCAGGGAATGTCAGTGACTGACAACAAACCACCAGAAGCTAGAGGAGAGGCATGTTATGGATTTTTTTTTCTTAATTGCCCTAAAAAAATAAAAAATAAAAAAAACCCTGATGATACCTTGATTTTAAACTTTTAGCCTCCAAAAATGTGAGATAATAAATTTTTATTGTTTAAGCTGCCCAGCTTGTTGTACTTTGTTATGGCATCTCTAGAAAATTAATCCAATACTTTTTATGCTTGTTCTTCCATCTACCTGGGATATTCTTCCCCCAGTAACCTCATGACATATTTCCTTATCTCCTTTAGCTCTTTATTCTTTCTTTAAGCACGTTACCACTCAAAAATTAATACATTTTCTAATATGCCCTACCTCCTGTCTCTCCACTATTTTTATTCCTTAGCACATATTTTACATACTTACCTTGTTTACTTTCTATTTCTTCCTACTACAATGTAAGCTTCAGGAGGGCAAGAATTGTATCTGTACATTTGTTTTGTCTACTGCTGAATTCTTAGCACATCTGCCTATAGTAGTCACTCAGTAAATGTTTGTTGAATGAGTAAATGAAGGAATGAGCTGATCCTTTTTCTTCCCCAGCAGGTTGACGGCCATTATCATAGTCTAAGCTCTCATTACTCCCCAGGCCATGGCACCAGCTATCAACTGGCCTCTCTGCTGCTGATCCCACCTTCTCTAATCCTGCTTTCAAGAGTCAGTTTTTAAAAATACATATAATCTCTCCTTTTCCCTGGCAGGGGGAACCCTTTAGTGGTTGTACCACAGGCTTTTGGACAAAGTCAAGTTCTCTTACAGCACGCCATACTTACACTTTTGTAGTACACTGTCTGAAATTATAGCTACTAATAATTCCTTACATTTCTGGTCACTTAATTTATTCCTAGTAGACCTTATTTCCCTTTATCTTGGATCTGGGAGGGCACTGTAACTTGGTTTGACCAACAGAATATGCAGAAGTGAAGCTTTGTGAGTAGGCCAATATCACCTGGAGCAGAGAAGAATTTTCCACTAGAACCCTGACCAAATTGAAAAATCGTGAGCAACTAAATGTTTTTTTGTTGCTGTATGCCACCAGGATTTTGGGTGACTCGTTATGCAGCAATAGATTATTGAATATTCTTCAACTTCATGCCAAACACTGCCTCCTCCTACCCTGTCTGCTATGCTGAATTTTCCAGCCCACAAATTTACACTTGACCCTTGAACAACATGGATTCTAATTGCATGGGTCCACTTATGTGATTTTTTTCAGTGAAAAAAACACCAAACATGTCTGCCTCTCCTGCCTTCTATTCCATCTATTCTGCCTCTGCCACCTCAAGACAACAAGACCAATCCTTCCACTTCCTTCTCAGACTACTCAACACGAAATTGATGAGTTTGAACACCTTCATGATGATCCACTTCCACTTAATAAATAGTAAATATATGTGATCTTTCTTATGATTTTCTTAATAACCTCTTTTCTCTAGCTTACTTTATAGTAGAAATACAGTACATAATACATATAACATTAAAATATGTGTTAATCAACTGCTTATGTTATCAGTAAGGCTTCTAGTCAATAGTAGGCTATTAATAATTAAGGGGGAATCAAATGTTTAACATGAATTTTTTATTGTGATGAGGGTCAGTGTCCCTAACTCCTGTGTTGTTCAAGGGTCAACTGTATTATAGTCTCTCTCTTATTTTTCCCCACTAGTTAACTGTGACCACATTCTTTGAACCCTAACCCTAGTCTGCCCTCTGTGCGCTGAGGACCCTTGGACTTGTCAGAACACTCAGCATCATGTATTCTGGTTATCTCTCCATTGATACTTTTCTCTACCACAGTGAAAGTTTTTTGAGGGTAGGAAAAGCATCTTATTCAGCCATTGGGCTATATTACCTAGCTCTGTGTCTGGTATTCAGTAAATGGTTTTGAAATTTCAAAAAATGCACTGAATGACTAAATGCTCATACTTACAATTTACTTGGAGTGGAGTGGTAATATTAAAATGTATGAAACAATTTGAGAACAAAGAAAAACAGTATAAAACTAAGTACCAAGTGTTCACAACTTCAGAAATACTCTTATTTTGATAATTGGTCCATGCTATATTAGGTTCTTCATATCAGTAGTAATTAGAATAATAATGATCCATTACAATGAAAACTTCAGTTTTCAAAATGCTCTTGCATACATTAGCTCATTTGACTATACTCCAATTATTTGGGGACAAAAAAGTTTTAGAACACTTATGCCACATAATATAACATGATGCCATATCATTTTTTCTTTGCTGAACTCAGTTGCTCGAGAACCAGCTTGCTACTCTGTTTGGGTGAGCTTCAGGAAAAGGTGTAACTTTTCTGTTTTCCAGTGAGTATAATGGAACACAGTGTTCTCAAAGACAGAAGCTATTTCACAGACTTTGGCTAAATAGAATCATAGAAACTCATTTGAAAATATGAATCTATGAACAGAAGAGCATTTAATAATTTAATAAATGCAATTGAATGCCCTCACATTTAATAACTATGATGAACACAGTCTACATACAGATACCTGTCCATTTGCAGGTTGACAATTATATCCCTAAGCACCCCAAAGTTTCCCTAACCAAGAGCAGAAAGCATCAATCAAAATCAACAGGATGACTAGAATCAAGATAAACCAGATCAGAACAGCAGCTTGTTCATGATAACTTTTCTGTCACTGATAAGTACTATTTATTGAACAGCTACTATGAGCCAGGTATTGTATCAGACACTGTGTTAAGTGCTTCATTCACACTATCTATAACCCTTAGGCATTTCCAAGAATCAGGTATCATTATCCCCATTTTACAGATGAGAAAACAGATGCTCAAAGAAGTAAAGTAAATGTTAATTACAACATAGCTATTAAGTGGTTGAGATTTAAACCCAGGCCTTTCTGATTTCAAAATTGGTGCTCCCTTTACCTACAAAAGGGTTTGCTAACCAAGTAATAGATGAATATTTTAGTAATCGTAGAAACTGATCATTTCAACTGTTTCTCATTATTGTTCCTAATGAAAACATGAATAATTAATGGAGGACAGAAATTCACTTCCTTATACAAAACACTAAGAGTTGCAGATGGGTTCCCCCCACATGACACCATACCAATCAGTTGAAAATGAAAGAAAAGTTCTGTGATCACACAGTTGCTTTCATTCTAAGTGGAAGGGAGGAAGGAGAAAGAGATCAACCTGACTGCTTAACCTTAGATATCAAATATTGCCAGAACATTCATGTTTCCCACTGTGTCTCTCTTCCTTGAAAGATCTCAAAGCATTTTAGCAGCAACCAAGACATAAAGCTCTGACCTGGAAGAGCAGCTTATCAGAAAGGGTTTATTAGGGCTTTCCAAATTTCCTGTTGGACAACATCTGTCCCAAGGATCCTCACTCACCAGCCTGAAGGGATTTGCTGGGAGACCATTAAACCCTTCCCTATGAGTTTACAACCCATTTGCCAAAACCAAAAGATTCTGTCTGCTAAACTTTCTCTCCCCATATCTGAGTCTTTTAAATTCTCAAGGGAGAGAGAGGGAAAAAAGGCAGAAGCTGAAGCTGGCATATAATTCTGCTCAAGGATTTTCCTAACACATCATTTCTACCCTTCAGAGCTTGTATCAACAAGAATGGGAGCTTCTTGTGAGAAGGGGGCCCTTTGCTTGTTGATGAACTCTGCATGGGAGGCAAAGGAGGATGGCAGGGTGGGTGGGGATGGGGGAAGGGAAAGGAGGACTTTTGTATACAGGGGCCATCAGAGCAATTTTGAACAATGGATAGAAAACTGCCAAGTGGACACATTAGGAAGTGTACACATGTGAAATAATTGTGTGTGTGTGTGTGTGTGTGTATGTGTGTGTGTGTGTGTGTAGACTGGAAGGATGGAAGGATGGGGAAGAACAGGAACTAGCTTGTGGGAAACACACAGGTGTGAAGTGTCAAGGCACATTTTGTACATGTAGTTTACTCTATCTGCAACTGTCTAAACTGGCCTTACCTCCCTCATCTGATTAACAAATCATGTCAGGCTATAGCAGAGATGTCACTCTTTCTAGGTAGCCTTCCCTGATACCCCAATTACAGGATGTATGCTTTGTCTCTCCACAAAATCCTGTGCTTCCATTAAAGTAGGACTTACCATACTGAATAATAATTGTGTATTTACAGGCAGACTTTAAGGAATTTGTTTCCTATTGCTGTTATTTTTAAAATTACAGCTTAGTGTCTTAAGAAGACATAAATTTATTCTCATAGTCCTTTAGGTCAGAGGTCTGAACTGAGTTTTTAAAGGCTAAAGTCTCTCTGGAGTATGTTCTCTCTGGAGCTTCCAGAAGGAAATAGTCAAGGTGAAAATAAGACTATTTCCTTCTGGAAGCTCCAGAGAGAACATACTCCTCACCTCTTCCAGCTTCTGGTGGCTGCCCACATTCCTCAGTTATGGTCACATCACTCCAACCTCAGTTTCCATGGTCACATTACCTTGTCCTCTTCTACCATCAAATCTTCCCCTGTTGTCCATTGTGATCACATTTAGGGCCTACCTGGTAATCCAGAAAAATGTCTCTATTTCAATATCCTTAACTTATCCCATCTACAAAATCCCTTTTACCATGTGAGGCGACGTTCACAGGTGGTAGAGATTAGGGCCTGACTCTTTGGGAACCATGATTCAGCCTACCACAAAATCCCTGCTGTCCCTGCATGATCTTGATCCCCACTCTCTCCTAGTGTCCCACAGAGTCATCTAACCCACAGTATGTACTCAATAAATATGTGTTGAAAATAATAAACAACATTAATGGATGGAGGGAAAAATGAGTGCTCTAGATAAACCAAGCCACATGGCTATGATTGCTGACAAGGCTGGACTCAGAGCAGTGACAGATCATGTAGGGCCGTACAAGGCACAGTGAGGAGCTTAGCCTTTATGTGATGGTCAGTAGGAAGTCACTTAAGGCTCCAGGTAGAACATTAGAGTCTTGTGTCACCATAAAAAGAATAATATTGGCTCCCACCTAGCCTCTGAAATCTACTCCACTCCTGGTTAAATTTAGGAAATGATATTTCTTCTTCAGAATGGCAAGTATCCTTCTATTTTTATTTGTTGATAGAATGGGACAAATGTTTGAGGTAGCATCATGGTGAAGGTGTCAGTCAAAAAAGACAAAGTCCCTGCATAATCTAAAGACTTGCGTATTCCAAAAGGAAGAGTCCACGGTCTCTCCCCTGAGAACAGCTTGCAATAAGTCTCCTTTCCAGCTGTCTCAGTCCCTGGAAATCCATACCCCCTGGGTTTTCTTGCAAAAGGGAAGACAACTCAGAGATGCAGAAGGAGCCACAGACTACTTTTGTGGCCACTGACCACAAAATAGCAGAAGGATATGATTTTCTTGAGTGAAGACATGTGCATGCTTGCCTACAGTGGGGGAGGAGGAAGGTAAGGCCATAGGAAGAGGGCAGGGAAAATAAAGGGAATAGTCCCCAAGAAATTTGACAGGTGGACACTGTAGCTGCTAAGCAGGTGGGAATGCATTCAGAAGTGTCAGCATTGCTCTCAAAACCACAGTCCTATGCCAGGAAACTCTGAAAGTACACTTTTTTTCTCACTCACATTCCCAAACCATAAATGGTATTGTTAAATGCAATCTTGTCATATACATGACTCCTTTGGTATTTCCTAATCCTTTACAGTGAATCAATCAGCAGAGGGTTTTCCTACTCACTAGCTTGCTTGAAACTCATCCTGACTCCTTAGAGGGAGGCATAGCAGCTCTCACAATCCCTGTCTTGCAAATGAAGAAGCAGGAACTCAGAGAGGTGGTGGACTTCCACTCATGGTCACATACTGAGTGATCCTAGGTGAACTGTTTCAACTCCCACTCTGGTGTGCTGTCTATACTATGACTACACATAAAAAAGTAGTCTTCAAGCTAGCCTTTTAAAGTATCATGTCACATATTATATATGTGTTTGTGTGTATACACACATACATGTATACAAGTGTATGTAGTATTGTATATCCTATTATGTATTCTACACAAAGACATGTTTACATACACACATAACACAGAATTCTAATAGGAAAGCACTTGAGATAGCAATGAGAGAGTGTGAAGAAAAAAGTGCCATGTTCAATTGAAATATGAAATAACAGAGAAGACCTTATTTACCTTTGATAAGTAAGGGGATATCAAAATGATGACAAATACATAAGGATCAAGGTAGGGCACTTGTATATTTTTTGGATTGCAAGGCTAAGTCCTAATTAGGATACGTGTCTTACTCCTCCTAAGCAAAGACTCATCCATCACCATATCCTCAAATATCTCAGACATGGAGAACTTTCTGTATGGTAAACACTGTGCATTGTGTGGGGGACACAAAGGCACATTAAGACATAGTCCCTGCCTTCAAGGAGCTCACAGCAGCGGCACAGGCAGATGTGTAAATCTAGCAATTACCCTGCAACGTGTCAAGTGCTTTCATTACACTAACCTGTGGGAACACAGAAGGAGACGTCTAAATCAGGTCTAATTCATAGGAGATTTACAGGTAGAATTAGTTGATGCTTGTGATGAAGTGAGCCAGCTGTGTAGGTGCTGCTAGATGAAAAGCACTCAATGAATATTTACTGAATGAAACAATGGAGGAATAACTGAATGACCTACTCCTTTCCACGTGCCTGATCCATGGCAACTCTCCACCCTCTTTAGAGAGTCAACGATGGGAATTTATTGCATCTAAGCCTTAACAATTCATAGATAATTCATAGACTGTTTAGGTAGCGGGTGTCATACTCAATAAACAATGAATCCCACAACTCAGGAAAATGAAAAGACCAGCAGCCTCTTCCTGTTGTCTAATGAAAGAAAATAAACGTTCTGGTCTCTTTTTACTCCGTGCTGTCCCATCCTTTCACTTTCCTAGTGAACTTTTTTGTATGTCCAATTATTAGGCAGCTAGAAACAAGTTTCTCTCCTTAAGATAAACAGCCAATGAGTGAAGCACAATTTATATCTATTATTTTTTCATCAGGCTCCCGTCTCAGTGTGGCCAAGGCTAAATAAGAAGAACTGTTAGAAAAATTGGAGGCGAGGACACAAATGAATGTTTTACCTTTGGCATTTAGATGCAGATCCGATCCTGAACCCTGGTGTGTCTTCCTATGTGACATTTTCAGCGCTGAACTGGAAAATATGAATCTAAGTACAGATATAGTCTATAATGAATCCATCTGGCCACACATCAAGTTTTTAAATATTTACAATTATGGCCCTGGCCTTATTAAACTTGCAGGAAAACAGCAGCAGTGGGGTTTACATATGGGCTTGAGAAGCCTCCCTCAGCCAGCACCATGACGGCAATCGCCTGAAATTTCTAGAAAAATATATATTCATTAGCCACTCTCTCGAGGTCAGAAAATGGCATGCAAACATCAGGAAAATGGCTTGCCGAGATCTCGCAAACTGCACACAAGCAAAGAGCTATGGCAAAGAGCTATCAAGTTCATATTTAAATCTGTTCCCATCTTGAAAGGACATTCCATGCTGAGTGACCAAGAGGAGGCAATTCTGGCAGATACATGGGGACAAGGAATAAATACTGGGAAACAAAGTGCTGCCTGTTATCAAGGGCAATGCAAAATCATGATGCGCATCTGAGTTGGAACCTACTCTTATTAGTGCTCTCTAATCTGAGAAGGCAATGAGGGTTCATTCAGGAACCATATGGCCCAGGTACCAGGAGATCATGGTTCCAGTCCAGTCCTGCCACTCACTCATGGTATGCGAGCGAGCAGATTACTTAGCTACCCAAGGGCCATTTTCTCATGCTTAAGATGAAAGAGCAAGCTCTACCCAGCTCACAGGGTTGCTTGAGGCTCTGACGCTGTTGCAGTGGTTTTCAGGAACCATAGTAGGTCTGGAAATTAGTTTAGTGGATTAGAATGACTTAAAAAGAATAAAACACAATTGGAATAAAATAAAAGAGAATGGACTGGATAGGATTGGACTGGAATGAGAAGTAACACACACATAGTAAGTATAATTTTGTAAAATGTTTGTTTCATTTATATGTAAGTATGTAGGTGCTAAATTGTGAGACTAAATAAATGCTTTTGTTACTGTATAGTTCTTTGTAAAATGTAAAGGGAGGTGTCCAAAGGAGCATACTAGCTGTTCAGAAATCAGTAATGTGTTTTGTTTTACCTGTCCTGTGTTTTTAATTAAACATTGAATGCTCGCAGCAGATATACATGGCCCTGGTTCCTTCAACTGTCATCATCACTTATGCTCAGCATGTTTCACTCATGTTACCTGCCTGACCCCTGAAGCCTCTGAATTTGTGATGTTGGGGTAAAACATTATACACCCCTAATTTTGCACTTTTCACATTAAATTAAAATGGTCTTTGCAATGGTCCCCAAGCATCCTAGGATGTTCTTTCAGTGCATCCTCCAGGCTGGCAATGTCTTTTACATGGTAACTGCTCAATAAATATTTCTCTAACAAAAGAACATTACTGATGAGTAAACTAGGAGAGTCAAGATTTCTGGATCCTTGTCTGGGCTCAGACTTTGACACTGGCCACCTGGATGGTATTGAGAGAGTAGTTTCCCTGCTATGTGCCTGTGTTTCCCTCAATGGTAAAATAAGGGCACTAGACTCAGACCAATGCTCTCCACACATGTGTGTGCTCTGAGTGGTCCACAGACAATGAGAAGAACCTGTCTGCCAAATGATGAAGATTTAAACTGCCAGAGGAGTCTATTTATTGCCTTTATCTATTGATCTGGATTCTGTCTTGAGATTTGGTTTGGCCAGGTGATTGCTACGGTTCCATGCAGCTACAACATTCAGGTTCTATGACTCCCAGTGAAAGTGTTCTCCCAGATGCATCCCAACAACTTTGTCAAGTTGTGCTCTCTCTTCAAAGATGGCTAAGTTATCATATCAGTTCTCATCTTTAATAGATCTGGTATAATTTGAGAGGTTTTCCATTCCCTCTCAGAATATCTAAGTCTGTGCTTTCCTCAAGCCCAGGAAAATGTCACTCTTTACCCAAGTACATAGCCACACAATCCAAAAGGTCTCAATGATCTATTCATCTGCCTAGTTGCAAGCTTGCCAATTCAGCAATCTTTACTCATTATTACATGGGACTTCAATGCTTCCTTGGAATTTTTTTTCAATAAGGACTTTCATTCGTTTTTAAAAATTATGTTCTCCATTTATCTATTCAACATATACTCACCTACTAAACCTGCCAGAATAGTGCTTGCTATTTGGATGAGTAAGCCAAAAATAACCACATTCAATCCTGCTTTCAGTTGATCACAGGCAAATGATTAGAGAAAGAACTAAACAATACTATAGACTGTGGGAGTGTTATAATAATGGCCAATACATAGCAACATGTGGGCAAAGCAATTGGAAACAGAAATACCAAAAAAGATTGAGTAAGACATAAAAAGGCTGTTTTAAAACACAAAATGAATGTGTACAATAGACATGCATGATCCATTCTCTGCTGGCAAGCCCCACTGTCACCCTGAGTCTCACCACATTTCTGACTCCCAGTATCCCTAAACATTTTCCCACCTCTGAGGCCTCCCTAGGAGAGGATCAGCATCAGAGATGTTAAGATATTAACTGTACCTCTCACTTGGTAGTGAAATAGTTTGTGTGTGTGTTTGTTTTATAAACTGAATACAATCAGTATTGTCAAAATACTGTATAAAATTGACAATAATGATAATAATCATAATTGCTCAGTTTTATTGGAGTCTTAGTATACGTTATATTACTTATTTGGCTAAGTACATTACATACATTGTCTTATTTAATCTTTATGAGGCTCTATGTGTTAGGCCCTATTGCTCTTATTTTACAGCAGTTGAAATGGATGCTCACGGAAGTTGCTCACAAAGAAAGCTCTGAGAGGTTAACAGGGCAATTAGGAAACCTTCATAGAACTGAGTGCTGAAAGATTTACAGGAATTTTGAAATCTATTAATCCTAACGAATCAACTAGGCTCTTTGATTCTACAAGGCTATGAAGTTCATTTTATTTTAATTTAATGAACTAATAGATAGTAACTCAGTATTTTAATTACTGAAATTTGGTAATTAAAAACAATTCTAGCTATGGCATTCCTCCTCAATCTCTTTTAACCCTTGAGCCTAGCATAGCGCTATCTACATATTTGTCTACTTGACTGACGAATGTAGACAAAGTCTGAGATTTGGGGAGCCTCCCAGATCATCAGTCATAAAGCAGGGCTTGAAGGTGACAGCTACATATCCCCTGTCGCAGTTCGTGCAAGGAAAAAAAAAAAAAAAAAAAATTTCAAGGCACAGTGGAAAACATCTCCTTTGCTTTGAGAGTGTTAATTATTTCGGAAATGTAAGAAAGTGCATCCAGACAGGGATAGAAACATTCAGAGCTTTTGCGACTCATTTCTAAAAACAGATTCTATTCTTTATGGAAGATACCCTGGTTATTAAAACAGTGTGTGCCCTTTTAATTTTCCTTGCTGGTTTCTTCCTCCATCCTCGTCTGTTGCTCCATAATCATTTTTAAAGATCTGAAGATTGGGTGGGGAAAATGGAAGCAGTTTTAATATCAAGAAACTAAGAATAGTCACCAGGGCTAATTTTCCTTTATGCTTTTGGAAACAAGAAGCACTAAGAACAAGTTAGGAGAAATCTGCCTTTGCTGGCAAATTCATTTTCCATAACGAGAGGCGGTCATCTTTCCTGAGGAGTCTGAAACTCTAAGATAAAGATGAAAAGATGGTGTTTTTATCATAATGACACGGACCCGCACCCCCATTTATTTTGTGCTCCCACAGCAAAATATACTGGGAGCTGTCATGCTTCTTTGAAAAGTGAGAAAATATTTAGCCATTTAAATAATCCGAAAGTAAAAAGAGGCACCAAAGGGGAATCGCACAGAATAATAGCTTTACAGCCTCCCTAGGAGAAAAAACTCACATCGCTGACCCAGATTTCAAAATGTATAACTCACCTTCTAAACTCTGTCTGCAACTGGTGCTCTTCAGGAAAGAGTATTTCTTTGGCAGTGCCTTAATAATAATAATTCTTTACATCTCTATAGCACTTTAGGCTTCTTTCAAAGTATTTCCACACCCATTATCTCATTTGGTGCTCAGAGAAGCTGTGCAGCATACATAGGGCCAAGACAATTACCTCCATTAACAGAAACCAGTAACTGTTCATGGGTTCCACACTAGCCCAGGCTGGAGTTAAAAGAGTGAAAACCACAAGCGCATGCCCTGGTCCAAAGACCAGATTTCTTCTCTCAGAAACCCAGTGTTTCCTTGTTGGGAATGTATACAACTGTCAGAAGCTTTTCGAAATTATACATTTCACCGTCTTCAAAACAATTAATTTAAGTGTTTTCTCTGAGCCAACACTATTGAAAAGATAACAGATGTTGACTGAAACGTCCCCCTTTCCTCCTTTTCAGACTTGGGTCCAGGAATAGTTGAAATAACTTCTGGTGAAAAGCTTAATCACTTTAAAAATAAATAAATAAAATTCAGGAGCTGCGTTTGAGAATTCCTCAGTTTCCTTTACATCATATCTATTTCAAAGTCCTATCATGTGGGTGCGCAACTCTACCTCTATTAAAAATCTACAGCTGGGTTATATTTTCACCTTCTGGTTTAAATACATTTCGAATGTGTCAGTATCATTGCTTCTACTCCAGATTAATAGGATCAGCCAAAAGGATGGCTGACATTTTTGTTGCTATAGAAACTGGTCCTGATGTTACACAGTTTGCCTTTCCCCTATTTGCCATACATCTATACAGCTACTGAACACAGACATCTTTTTGTTTCACAAGGAATTACATTAAAAAATTAAACTATAATTTCATCCTTGTTTAGTTCCCTCTCTGATGAAAAGGGTATTAAATAATATTAAGAGGCATCCAAAAAAAAGATGAGAATTGGTGATATTGCTCCATAGCTTATGAGTCTCCCAGATATAAAGAGAATGTAAGTTCAGCAAATTATCCCTTATCCCACATCCGAAATCCTTGTTCATTCCTGCCTGAGTTAAGTACTTTACGGCTTTTTCTTAGCAAACTCTCACCAGATTCCACATTAGTCTCTGAACAACCTAAACCAAGGCAGCTCCTTTTCTTCTCCCTCCTACCCACACACCCCCAACACACACACAAAGTTTCTGGACAGCTGTTTCCTTAAATATGCCATCAGCATCCTCTAACATATCACCTCCATTGTACACTCAAGTTCTTTTTCCACAGATGCACCATCGCCCCCAGAGAAAACCTCTCACACAGAATTAAGATGTGAAGTTTCAGCACCTAATGATGCAGCCAGCACGTATGGCTTATGCCAGAAGGTACATTCAAGAAAGAAGAGACAGAGAAAATGAGAAAAAAAAAAAAAGGCACCCTTCCCAAATGACTGGGAAACATAGCTTCTCCAACCTCTGTAATGACTGATGTTTATCAAAAGCAGAGGCGATGAACAGCTCTGTAATTGGCAGGATCTAAACTGTCAGTTGTCCACTTGTCACAGCTATGATGGTGGTAGTAGGTTATACATTAGAGTGGAATTTCTCCCTTCCCCATTACGGGTTTAAGTAAAACTTTCACAGCCATCTGGGAGGCTCAAATGACCCAAAGGAACAGATTCCTCAGGCAGCTCTCCTGGGTTATCAAGCTTCCCTGTAGCTGTCATAGAACTTTGAGGGATGTATCTGCTTTGGAAAGCAGGTGGGATTATGAATCGTATATTGACTAAGAGAATATTTAAGCAAGACTTTCCTTACTTGGTGGAATATGGAATGTATCCTATAGGTTAGATGAAGACGACTCTAATAAAGTCAAGGCTACTTTGCACCAAGAACCAAGGAAGAGGCAGAAGTGCCAGAAGCTATTCTATAATCAGTTAAAGCATTGAAATCATGTCACCTGCTTGCTAATTTTTAGAAAGTGAATTTTCATGAAAAAGGGCAATAGAAAAATGTTAACTGAGCCTCTGCATATGCATGGTACTTTGATATGGACTTAATTCAAACTATGATCTTATTAAACATTCACAATTTCTGTCAGGTAGAGGTCATCCTCAAATCCACTTGAGAGATGACACTGAGGTTCAGCTAGGGTTATATCTTGTCCCCATCACCAGTACACTGGGCCCCAGGCTTCCTTCAGGTGACTGAATCAGAAAGTGGAATGTAGGTGGAATGTGTATCTGACTGTTTTTGTAGTTTGCATGTGCTATCTTCACATGAGCTAATTAAAGAATAACACCTGTGAATTCAATTTAGATTTTTTTTTCCAGATAAATGTTTCATATTGTTGGACCGAAAGTGTCATGCTATTCACAGCAATCAGCAATAGAAGATTATCTGTAGTTGAGATTCCAAGTAGGAAATGCTTCTTTTTGCCTAGACGAGTGCTGATGGAAAAGGAAACTATCAGTGAAGACCATAAAGAAGGTCTGTCTGGACTGGACAGAGACTATAGTCATGAACACACTGGTTAGCGGTATCACTGGTTCTTCTGAGTAAAAGATCTGCAAAGTAACCCAAGAGCTCTGGGTCATTCTCAAAAGATTATTTGGTCATTAAATTAAAGTTCTGATTTAAGAAGGTTGCTGATATTAGTTGAAATCAGCACGATCCAATAGAAATACAATGCGAGCCACATAGGTAAGTTTACATTTCCCAGCAGCCATGTTAAAAAGCAAAGAGGTGAATTTTAATAATAAATTCTATTTAGTCTAATATATCTAAATCATTATCATTTGAACATGTAATCAATATAGGAACACTATTAGCAGGAAGCTACATTCTTTTTTCAAACTGAATTTTTGAAGACTAGATAAGCTTTGAATGTGTTGAAATAGAGGGATTCCAAGAGAAGAGAAAGAACTCTCTAGAATCAAGAAAATGGTGTTGGAAAATTCGAAAGAGAAGAAAAGAAACAACAATGTTTTAACCAAATGGAGGAGATTCTAAACCTGAGTTGAAAGAAAAGGTCGTGAGGGGAGAGGTGGGACTCAGAGGAAGATGAGAGGGGGAAGATGGCACACAAACCCCAGGAAGTAAATGTGAGATTCTTCATGCAGAAAGTAAGCAGGGGCTTTTTGGAGAAGGAGTAGGCTATGCATCTATGGAAGACAGGAGAACAAATTCTGCACTTCTAGAAAATAAATCGAGAATCAAGCAGGAACTGGATGAGACTGAAGTTTGAGTTCATAAATCCTTTTTGTATCTCCAGCAGAGTGCTTAGTGCAAAGTCTCAACTTCATCATAATTGTCAGGTAGATGCCTCACCAGGGACTGGTGTATAAAAGGAAATTGGTCTTGAGATGAAGAGAGGGTGGCTGCCATTTTGGGGGCCCCCTTGCTCTAGGTACCACATGAGGGTTATGTCATCCAGTATAATGACATTGAGGTGGGGAATACTCACTCTGTTTTAGGAATGAGGAATCAGAGGCTCAAAAAGGTCAAGTAACTTGCCTAAAACCTTTCCTGCTAGCAGCCAGCAAAGATGAGATTTGAATTTAGGCCTGCCTAATTATAAAGTCCATGTACATTCTACCACCATGCTGTCTGTCCACTTGGTGATTGTCTGTTGAGAAGGAAAAGATGATAATGATGATGATAACTACTATACATAGACCACTTGCTACATTTCCAGAAAGGCTCTAAGCATTTACTCTATGTCAATTCATTTAGTCCACACAGCCTTCCTACGAGGTACGTGTTTTAATAATCTCTATGTTATAGAGGAAGTTAAAGGCAGAAGATTTAAGCCACTTGTCAAAGATCACACAACCAGTGATTGGCCACGTTGGGATTTGAAGCTTGGTGGTTTGGTTCCAGAGTCTGCTGCGTTAGCCCACCTTCAAGTGCCTGTCAGGGGAAGTTGTACATTCCAAGCACTGAATGTGGTTAGACTGTAGGACTCCAGACGGGGATTGCTTAGAACACTAAAACACTATGTCTTGTTCCTGGATCAGGTGACTATATGACTGATTGCTTTTTAAAATTTGACCAATTATTCTTCCAGGGTGTGATTCAGAGAAATCGGGCATCTAAGACATGTGACCTCAAAATGGTGAGAGCCTGAGACCTTCATTACTGACTGGGGTGCTGCACAACACGCGTTCTCAGCACAGGTTTATATTTGGCCTCATTCATAACATGTACAGAGACTGATATAGGTCAGATTTTCAGTAACAGTTTTGCCCAAAGCCAACAGTGGGATATGCCTCTTAACCAACACCAGAGTGTAACCTCTCAGAGAAAGCAAATATGTATTCCCTGTGTCAGTCATTTCTTGCCTGCAGCTAATATTTATGGCATTCATCCACAGCACTAGCCAGCAGAGAGAATGCTTTGTCGAGCTTCAGAGATTCCACCAGCAACTGGGCAGAGGAGTACTAAAGTTTCCCAGAGAGATTCACAGCCTCACGGCTGGGAGAAAAAGCTGACAGGTGACCCGTCTGGGGATGAACATGAATGACCCCAAACTGTGCTGATGAGTGTCACAAACTGTGCTGGGGTGCTTTCTGTGAGGGAGTTGGATATCAACCAGAATAACTGAAAAAAAAGGCCTAGGCAGGGTTTTAATGTAGCCATTGAATGTCGCAACCTCAGAAAAGTCACTTCATGTTTCTGGGTCTTAGCTTTCTCAGAAGTAACTTGAAGGAACTGGCCATTTCATTCAAGAGCCTTCCAATTCTAGGCTGAGATAATCAAGCTCATTCCCACTCCCAAACAAAGCCCAGGCTTCTGGTGACCCTAGGCTGAGTCAGAGCTTAGGACCCCTGGTTTGTTCAGAAGGGAAACTCTGACATCTCCACCATCTTTGAAGATAGTCATCCAGCTTGAGGCAAGCATATTCTGGAAGTTTAAGAGGAATATAGTGTGTAAAGTATGAGATTCAAGAATATGACCCTTCTGAAAAGTCACTGCCTATTCAGCAGAAAACAAATAAATGAGAATATTAGAGCAGACAGGACTATGCAACAGAAGGAACACAGGGTAAGAACAGGAACTGAAAGATCGTGAAAGCATCTGAATGCCTCACTGAGTTCAGATCTCTGGACTTTATTCTGTAAAAGATGAGGTGTCATCACAAGCGTTAAGTCAGGGGGTGATTTGGGTGGGTTTTAGAATAACAGATCTGGTACCAGGGCAGAAGCTGGACTGGAGAGTGGAAGACCCTTTACTCATCATTCATTCCCTCTTTTATTCTGCAAACAATTATTGGGGTCCTCAATGAACATTTATTGACTGAATAAGTGACTATTAATCTCAAGTAAGACACTTTTTTTCCCTGTTAGGTATTTTCTTTCCAGGATATGGTGTATACAAAAGGAAAAATTGCTTTTCACTGGGTTAATGTGCAAATGTTGTTCAAGTCGGGCCACACAAGTGGATAAGGTCATGAGGAAAGGGTAAAGAAACGCCATCTTGGGAAACTTGGTACCATTTCTGATTCCCTGGGTCTGATTTCCTCTCGGAATCATTTTGCATACCCAGCTGCATCAGCATGTTGAGTTATACAAGGTAGCAAGCTGTCGCACTGTAACAGGCATGGCATATCATTCCATCGGTGCATGAAATTAAAAGGATGTGGTTTGCTAGAGATACAGCAGATAAACCAAACTTGCTTCTCAGTCCATCTACTTTTATTCACATGCAAAAAAATCTCAGAAGAAGAAAACGAATAACCAGTCAGTCTGATTAACTATCCATAGATTGGTGTCAATAAATAGCTTCATGCTATCCACTGTCAAGGAAGTGGGATGTTTGATGTGTATTTGAGCTCCCACTGTGCGCTTGACACATTAGGGGATGAAATCTATAGATAGATACCTACAACAGTTTACATGTATTAATGGGCAGGAAATGAGGTCATCCTTGTGACACAGTGTGAGTAATGTTGTAGAAGAGGAATAAATAGGACCTACAGAGTATCAGAGGAGGGACACCTGATTCAAGTGGAGACCATCAAGGAAGGCTTCTTGGTGGAGGTAATGCCTGACTTGAATCTTACAGGAGAACTAGGAATTAGCTAAGAGGAAGAGAGATTGAAAGCAGCAGCCACTATGCAGTGATAGTGGGGGAGGAAAAGCAAGTTGCCCCACTCTGTGCCCCACACATGGAACATCTGCTTGCAGACACTGCTGCCCAGGGCTCCAACATGGATGGCAAATTCCTGCCAGAAGGTGAAGAGATACAACAAGCAGGCATTGGAGCAGATGTGGCAAGTGCACAGGGTTAATCAAGCATTCTGCAGCCAGCAAAAGAAATAAATGCCCCCAGAGCAATGCTGGCAGCAGCTAGCAAGAGATGGCACTGACTCAAGCATTGTCCTCCTGAAATAGGAGGTGCTCTGCCACTTTGAGGACTGGCAACACCCACTGAGAAGTGCTTCTCTCCCATCCCTCCTCGTTCACTGATAGGGCAAGAAACATAGGGAAGGGAAAAAAAATTAGTAATAGTGTCACTGACCTACAATAAAGAAAGTAATCAATAATCATTTTACAGAGGAAAAAGAGATGAAGAAGATGGCTATTTGGTAATTTGATGGTTTCTATTTGCCTCTCTGGCTTTGATTTTACGGTTGGGAAGGATGTGAGTGTTATTACATGGCTATGAGGTTGCTATGGTAACTCCTTATTGTTTAATATAAGACGAGCTAAATCTTAGATAAGTTACTGGAAGAAAAATTAATGCTGCCAAAGGCCAGATCCAGTTTGATTCCTGTTTTTTTTTTTAATGTTTATGCCTGTTTCTTCTTTATAACTTGCCCTTTCTCTTACAGGCCATCAAATACTTATCAGAATGAAGGACGACTCCAGTCACTGTTGAAGGGATCTCTACTACAGAAAATCAACCAGGGCTCATTGGTCATGAAGAAAAAATGTCAATAAAACAAGTGTCTGAGACTCAAAAGGTAGCTCAACTCCAACTTTGCAGTCAACATACCTGTGCTTGAATTCCAGATTTTCTACTTAACCACCCCATGATCTTGGGCAATTAAACTTTCTTGGCCTATTTCTTAATGGTTAAGATGGGGGTAACAATGACATCCATCCCAAAGAGTTTCTTTAGGAAAAAACAAACTGTGGAAAGTGGTGAAGTATTTAATGCAGCACCAGTCAATATTGAGTGCTCAATACTTAGTAACTGTTCTTCTTTCTCCTCGTCCTAGGATGATGATGGGAAAAATGGTTCTTATTTTATTACTATGCCAAGGTCCAGTTCAAGAGCCATGTCTCCCACCTTTCATGACTTCCCTGGAACAAACAAAGGCTACTTCCCTCAGTACTCCTTTTGGCCTGTCTGTAGGTATCACAGAGGTGGCCCTACGACAGGAGCAAGGAAGGAGAAAGAAAGCTCCCAAGCCACTGACAATGTACTTCTGGGGTACATGTGGGCATTTGATTTCAAAACTCCTGCTTTTTCACAGCACCATATAGTTTTCTTCTCATGCATTTGTATCTTGTCTCTTACACTGCTTCCTATCAAAGTAATCTTGGGGATGGCGAGTGGGCCACCATTTCTTCTTTGCATTTTCTCCCTTGCTCTGTCCCGGTGATAGCACATATTATATGCTCAACAAAAGTCTGTTTGATTGAAGTATTGGAATCAAGTAATAAAAAAAAAGGTGAGAAAAAAAATGGATGCTGCAGTATATGCACACAGAGACTGGCTTGGCTAATGTATTGAGTCTTAGATTTCAATTGACAGCAAGGATAGACAAAGAGAAAAGCATACCACATTTTTGGCAAAAGTGACAATCCAAAAAAGGGGGGCCTGATAAAACTGTGGTTAAAATAAAGCAGGTGAAATCCAAGGAAAACTAATTAACTTTCCAATTATGTTAGAAGTTGTAAATCATAAGTTTTTACACTGTTAGAAAAAAGGCTGAGGGGAAAAAGATGACAAACCAGTGGTTTCAATATCTCCAAAGAACACATAACTTTCATTTAATAGGCAGCTCTGGTGGTAATATTATAAAAAGCATTCTGGTTTCCCGAAATTCCCTTTTAATGAATGGCTTCTCAATTCAATAATTTTATTTCAGTTAATCTATCACCTTGAAAGCACATGTTAAGGAATTCTGGTAGAGCGCTCTTTTGGATAATTTAATAAATGCTTAATTTTTTCCAACCCCCTCCCCTCTTCAAGTACTCACCTTGTTTGGATTGTAGCCTTAAATGACAGACAAGGAATCCCCTAACAACGTCTGCATTGAGGCTGATTCTTCTCCTGCCAAGGTGCATTATGAAAAATTTAAAAGTGAATTATGAGACAGTGATTACTGACTAGCAATTGGATTAAAATTTTAAAAACTTAATAAATATGAGTATAAAAACAATAAAGCCGTTTTAGTGTTAGGTGGTCAGAAATATCTTCTGGGTTGGAAATCTTGCAGAACTGAGCTTTGGTTCTGGCTCTCTCCCTGATATGCTCTCTGACTTTCAGTCCACACAGTCTCAGTTTTCCCATTTACCTAAGATGAGAAAAACAGTGCCTACTTTATAAGTCTGCCTTTATGCTATAAAAAGACAATACACAAAATATTTTATAGATAGTAGGCACCCAACAAATGGTTTTCTTATAAGTAATAATACTTCCAGTTGATACGATTCATTTATGCATCCAGAAAACATTTATTGGGAGCTTCTTGCCAGGTGGCAGGCACTGTGCTAGATGCCAAGGACCCAATGTGAAAATACAATCTCTGGGTCTTGGAAAATCACAGTCTGGTAGGGGCACAACTCTCTCCTTCTTTGTCTCTCTCTGTCCCTCTCTATCGCTCTCTCCCACCTCTTTGCTCAGATTGCTCCCTTTCACCCAGAGTTTCCCACCCCAGATGAAGATTCATAAGTACGCGATAAGATTTCTGTAAAGCACAACACCTACAGCCAAAAATTGCTTTGTCTTATAATAATATAATCCCTTAGAGGGATAAATGCAGAACATTCTTACATCCATTATCTCATATGGGCATAACTGCAGGGCTGGTAGTAATAACAGCCAACACTTAAGAAATACGATACTATATTGAGGTACGGAGAATCTAGTTCTTGCCCTATTATAACTGACTCCAGAAACCAAATGTTTCCCCATGGCACTGCATTCTCTCCTGTCCTGCTATAAGAATTAGTCAGATGAGGACTGCTATCTTAATTGTGAAGATGAGGAAACTGAGAGCAGGGAGAGGAATAAACTCGCCCAAGATTGTTCTGTAAGTGACTGACAGAAACAGAAGTAGAACCCAGGCACCTTGTCACTTACAGTTTCCTTACTCAGCTTAGATGTCCCGAGCAAAGACAGACCATTAAACGCCTAGATCCTCTGAATAATAATGATAAAAATAATGATGACACCATTCACCATGTTAATGCAGTTAATGTGTACTTACTCCCTAGCAAGCACTGTTGAGTGAGTGCTTGATCTTTTTCAATCTTTGCAACAACCCTGTGAGGTAGGTGTACTTTTCTCATTTTTTATATGAGTGAAGAGCACAAATAGGTTGTGAAACTTCTCCAAGGAAACACAGAAAATGGTAGAGCTGGGATTTAAACCCAGGCAGTTTGATCCTAGGTTTGGTCTTTTTATCCACTTCCCTGCACATCATTCTCATCCAGTTGTTGGCTAGTGTGTACACATGTATATATGTATGTTTCGTTATACACATGAAACAATTAAAATCTAGACAGACATTAACCTACAGGCTTGATGCTCTTACCTTTTGAAGGACCTGCTTATAAGAGTAGATCTTGCCTGATGTCTGAGAACCTGGCTCTTTCAATAGCACCTAACTGATAAGACTGATTACTATACCTAGATGGTCTTTGAAAACCATATAGTTCACACTGAACATTTCCTTTCTTTCTGAAAGTCTCACATTTCAGTAGTTGCTAGGAAGATGGTGTATATGTGACCAGTCTTCAATATAAACCTTGGACACAAAATTCCAAATAGACTTCCTTGGGCCAGAAATATCATATAAATGTTTTGACTGCTAGGGAAAGAGTGCATTCCATGTGACTCCTCCTGGGAAGGAGAGCCATTAGGAAGCTTAAACATGAATTCACCCAGTCTTTACTTATTCAGTTTTTCCCTTACTGGTCCAACTATTATCTTTGTTTCTACTCCATAAGAAATCTTAGCAATGCATGTGACTCTATGTTGAGATGTGAGGCCCTATGAGTTCTTCAAGTCAATCACTGAATGCATAGGTGGTCTTGGATATCCCCAAGCCTTGCCTCGTTCACAAGCCATCAAAAATCCTCACATCCTCACAGTAACCAAAGAATACGTATTTATTTTATTTTTTCAGTCAGTCATCTAATAGATTCTCATCAAGAACAATGTGCCAGAGTCTGTGCTTTGCTGGGGAAACAAAAGTGAACATATAGCCCTGACTCTTCTTCAGGTAAAACATATGTACCTGTGAAGAAGACACACGAACACATAATAAAACCATGTATACATACATATGTACATATAAAATCAGCTGTGATCTGAGGCACAAAGGGAAGTACAAAGGGTCATGCAAGGCTGTGGCAGGCTTTTTTGACTCACACAGAGGTATCACAGAAAGCTTCCTTGAGAAAATGACATTTTAGCTGATGTCTGAAGGACAAGTCAAGTTAACTGGACAAAGGAAAGGAGGGGGGACAGAAGAACGGGAGTACTTCCTTCCAAGCTTTGAAACCCAAGTCAATAAATAAAAGGGGGGAAAAGGTGACAATCACACTACTGAATACTCATTGTCACAAGGAAAGTTGTAAGAGCATAAATGGAATCCTATGGAGGTGTCTGGATAGAGGAGTCTAACAGGATATGTTTGGATACCTTTTGTGGGGGCAGATCTTGGTCCATCATCATGAATTCTTTTCCTGTAAGAAAGGTGGAGACTCGTGGTCTCCATTGTTGTGTGATTGTAAGTCAGATGCTTCTTTCTTGACTTGCTGATAGAAGACGGTCACGCCTGGGTCACCTCAGCCAGCCCTGATCTTCCATGGTGGAAATCAGGGCATGCTGTCATTGAATAATTGCAGCTTGCATGCTGAAACGTAGATGTGCAGTCAATGGAGAGGATTCAATTTATGGAGGGGCAAAGAGAAAAAAGATAGAGGAGTTGATATAGCTGCAGTCTTTCCTATTTGTTCTCCGGAGTCTTCGGTCACTCAAAGGACTGAAGTAGATTTGTCTATATTTCCAAGGGAAGTGGGCTCAGAAACCTGCGCAGTTTTGTAGGGGAGGAATTTAGGGTCCATCTAAAACTGGCCTTGGGGAGTTATTGTGGGCTTAGGAGAGATGAAGAATGGAGAAGATTCTCTTCTTCTTTTCCTTCCCCATCAAAAATCCTAACATATATATGAGCCCATAGTGATGTCTGCTCAGGCTGTAAGGAGGGAAGCTCTGCAATGGTAAAGCAAAAGGGAAACAAGTGAACCTGGAAAGGATGGAGACTGGAGAAAATTCCTGTGCTCACAGTACTTTTCCAGGATAGTCATGAATCTGGAATTTACATATCTGCTCCCAGTGAGTTTTCTTGGTTGTTGTTATTGCCTATTATGGGTGATAAACTCTATTTTTTATTTATTATAATAGGAAAGGAAACAAACACTTATTATATGCCATGCACTCTTCTAGATCCTATAGGCATTATTTAGTTCTGACAACACCTATAAGTAGGTGTTTAGTTCCTTTTTATAGATTTGGAAATAGGTTCATTTATGCATTTTTTGCTACAAACATTGAGTGTTGCATATCTTCCATTGTATCAAGTACTTCATAGGCATCATTTCATTTAATCCTTATAATAAAGGACTCTTACCCAAAGAAAAAAAGGAAACTCACAGGCATCCTTCTTCTTCTTGTATGCCCAGCCCCTTCTAAGGGCCAGACATTGTTCCTGGGTCCAGTTAAGATGGTTGCCCAGGACCACACAGCTTACGCCTCGGGGAAGTGGGAGGAAATGGAAAGATTAATGCCAGGAGCATAGAGCAAGACGTAGAGTTGAATAAATGAGTGAGTTTGGTGAATTAATAAATAAATAGTGAATTGCGGAGCAGGCTAAACGTGGAAATGGCAATATATTCTCATGAGGAGAACAGAATATTTTCAAACTCATTTCTAGCCTAGTCTAGCCACATGAAACCGAAAACATCATTTGGCATGGATGACAAAAAGTCATCAAACTAGGAGAGGCCAGTAAAATGAGGAAAGAAACTCATTTTGTTCAGACTTGTTTTAGCTGTGGTTTAACACAGTTTAGGACCACAGCCATAAAGCCCTCAGGAACAATCTAACGTGCTTGAAAGTATCATATTAAATTACATTTCATTACATTTTGCCCAAACAGCACAGCAATATCTGTGTACAATATTTGTAACAGAATGCAAAAATGTGGTTCGTATTTGCATCCTATTAACCTATTTAAAATCCCAAACAGAAGAAGATGAATTGGAATCTTTTTCAGTTTAATGCATTAGGATGCAAAATGTGGGAGTATAAAGTAGCATTAAACAACTGCAAACATAATAATAAGCACCGTAATAGTAATACCATGATTTTAGATTGCAGTAAATTCACATAGTTTCATCCACAATACCACACTGAGGTAAGGAAGGTTAGTTTGAAGAGAAAAATGGAGCATTAAGGAAATGTAGATTGTGCTGTCCATACTCCTACCACCATTCCACTAAAAGAAATCAATTAGCCTCATTTTGAAAATAAAATATATATAGGCTAAACGACAAGGAGAAAGTTCACATTGTCTGCTTCCTTGAACACAGTAGCTACTCAGTGAGCAGTCATTATGGAATTAGATACATATTTCATTCAGTCTTCAACATTCATTAGTAACCTACTGTGTGCTAGGCAATAGATTATTTATACAAAAGCAAAAAGAAGTTTAATAACCATTGTTGCCTTCTTAAATTTTTCAGTCTGTGGAAGTAATATACATACATATACATATAAAACTATGTATATGTGTGTGTGTATGTATACACACATATATTAATATACACATATACATACAATTATATATGTATAACTATATATGAATATATATGTTTCTTAAAATATATACATAAAATATGATGAAAGCCATAATTATGAGTATAAAAAATACTAAGAATCAGGGGAAATAGAGAGACCATATATGTCTGCCAGGGCTGAGGCCAACCCCTTACTGCCACGTGGTCAATGGAATTGCATTTCAAGGAACAGGATAACCCAGGCTGTCTTTCTCAAGTTGATATTCTCTATCCTTTGTTAAACTTGAGAGCTCTGGGTTCGGTTTCACTGAATGAGTCATCAATTCTCCTTCCAGGGGGTTTAAAGTTTCATGAAGGAGAACAAAAGTGCTCAATCTTGAAGGATGATGAAGCTGATGAATCAGCATGTGCAGAAAGGCAGCTATGAGCAACAGATGACTAGGGCTTAGGGTGGGTGTAATAGACACATCGTGACTGGCAGCAATAATTGTCAACTTGATTTTAGATTCTATGCCCAGACTAAGTAGCAGTTGCCCTGTGATTCTATACTCATATCAGGCAACATTAGGTTCTAGGGGCAGAAAGGCATTTGACATTTGTTGAGTGCTTGTTATAAGCCAGGAACCATGTCTAGAACGTTACAGTCAGCATCATAGTCTGTTTTCATACCATCCTTTATGGTAACTGTCATCGTTCCTGTTTTCAAATGAGGAAACTGAGTCATAGAGAAATTGAACTTTTCCAACGTTGTAGAGCAAAGAATCCTTCTGTCATTTATCGTACCTACTCCTAAGCAGCAATTATCACTGTAAACCACAGAATGCCTTTGGGAGCTTTAAGATCAGAAAACAGAGGACCAGAGAGACCAAGCGACTTGGCCAAGGTCACACAGCAAGTTGCTGCCAAATCTTGGACATGAACCCAGGTCTCCAGATTCCCCTTCTAGTCCTCCAACACTACATCAGGCTGTCTCTTCAGACTCTCACTTTTCCAGCTACAACCTGTGCAAACAAGGGAGACAGTGTAGTGATAGATTGTGCCTAAGAGCTATTTTAATAGCCCTGCTGTTTTGCTGGAGAAACACAGATGTTGTGATTTGCTCCCCCTGAAGCCTGCAGCGGGGTTACTGCTCAAGCAACCACCAGATGCTGCTGTTTCCAAAAGACACCTGAACACAGCCAAGCTCCCGAGAACACATGGAAAGGACTGTTTAGGTCATCAAAGCCCCATGGCGTTCATTAATAGCCACTCTGGTCCTTTGCTAATAGTCAGTCACTCTACCCATCTGGGTCAAATCACTGAGGAAAATAAAGGATTTATGATTCCAAGTATTAGTTCGCCTCACCTTCACTGAGGCTCACTTAAAACCCAACTCAAGGCCAGTCAAATGTCACTACAAAAAGTATAGAAAGAAATGAATGAGAAGAAAAAAAGGAAGGAGTGAATATTCAGTATGCTATCACTACTGCATTTGGTTCTAATAAATACTTTCTCACTTAATCATTGCAACAACTCTGTGAAGAAGTTGTTATAATCCTTATCTCACAAATGAGAAAACAGAAGCTAGAAAGGTGATGGAATTCATCAAAATGTAAGATAGTTAATGTGGGGTAAAGAAGCGTTTTGATTATTGATCTGAAGGGCCCCGTGTCTACACATGTTCCAGGAAAATAGCAGTTAAGATGATTTTCAACACCTAGCATGTCCTTCCCCTTCAGGCAAAATAACTGACTAGAATCCCTTGGGTAAGCCATTCCTTATCCGACCCCTTTCTCGCCTAAGTCACCCCTCTTTTCAGAATGTCTTTCTGCCTCCAATCACTTTGGCTCAAAAGTTTTTATGCTCACTCCTTTGGGGGATAAGGGAAGAAGAGATGGAAGGAAGCAGGGACTGAGACTGATTCAAAATCCATTTTCATAAGTGTGAACCTTTTTGCAGCGAAATAAATTTCCCACCTATGGTATCTCCTCATCTCATTCGGCATCCCCCATCTCTTGATTATCACTGTGGGCTGTAATGTACACTCTATTAAATGGGCAATAAACACAGCAAGGGTTATTGCCACACATAATAGCTAACAGAGACAACGTCTTTTTCCCTTTTTCAGAGCCTTCCACACCTCTTTCCTGACATCCTTCCCATCTTCCTACTAAAAAAGAAAAGCCAGAAAGATGCCCTGGTCTGTGGCATTAAGTCTCATCATCCATTCAATAAAGCAAATGCTTTCCCACAGCCCCTCAGACATATTCTCCCCTCAGGACCCCCATCTCAGAAAAGCATCTCCATCCACACAATAATCCTAAGAGAGCTCCATGGTTCCACCTCTTCGTCATGTTCCCTTCTAATCTATCATAAAACCCAAATCTACCTCCTGAATGCTTTTCAGTCCATTTCCACTGCCACTACTCTAGTCCAAACAAACAGTCTCTCTTGGACCAAAAAAAGTAATCTCATAACAGGTGTCCCTCTCTTCTGCTTTAGCTACCCCTCTCCCCCACTCCAGGATCCATTCTGCACGCACTAACCAGAAGGATCTTTAAAAAAACAAATCTGATTGTGCCACTTTCCTATTATTAAAAGCCATTCATTGAGTGCTACTATGGACACCATGGTGTTTTTCATTATAAATCTCCTTTTTGTAGGTGAAACATCTCCAATATGCTCATCTTTCCACCTTTTACCAAAAAAATTTATTTTAAAGATGTGGGGTACAATTCAGGGTTAGGTATACAAATGTTCATCATGAAGGTACCCTTGTTGATGAGGTGTGCCCCCCCTCCCCTGGCCATTTTTCTAATTCAACTCATTCTACAAAAAAGATACCAGCATGCACATGTTTACTGTAGCATTATCTTTCCATTCTTATGTAATACTTTTCAGTCTTCTCATCATTCTGCTTGACTTGTTCCAGATAACTTTAAGATTTCATTTCTTTGACCTAAAACATGGTTATTCTTTTCTCCAAATCAGATCTGACCTTATACATGTGCAGAGTGGGTGGACACCTAGACGGTGGGATTTGAGACATTCCAGTCATAAGATATTTCCCCCATTCCAAATAAGTTCACAACCAGACCCTTCCCTGTTTCCCCCTGCCACAGGCTCTAGGAAAATGGCCCAACTTATTAAGATGGCACACAAAGTCATCACTGGCCAGATATCTACAGATTACTCAAGCTTCATCTTTTGCTATGGCGTCTCTGATGCACATATGCTCCGTTGATCTTTCCAGGATTTTATTTGAGTCATCGTCCATTATCACCATGATCATTACCCACCCTACCACCTCCACCACTGCCACCTGCTTTCCTACCCCAGACTATCACCACCAGCATCATATCAAACTGCTGCCACCACCACCAGTGAATACTTATTGAGTGTTTATTCTGAGAGGCATTCCGCTAAGCCTCTATATATTTTGTCACATTAAGTGCTTAAGGTCAAACAGCTAATGACTGCAAGTGCGGGATTTGAATCAAGGATTCCAGACTCCTAACTATTATTCCCCTTTTCTACCACGTGTAGCTCCCTGAGCATTCTAGGCTGCTTTATCCTGTGCCCTCCTGCTCCCTGATGCCTTTTGTGTTTTATGTTTGGTATTTGCTATTCTCTTTGACTGCTGCTCTTCTGTTTTGTCCTCCTAGCATTTATCCTTTTTACACTTTTTTTACACTCATTTTTTAAACACTCATTTATCTTTTCACATTCTCTGTTCATCTTTCCTTGACCCCTTCAACAGAGTCTTCTTTGTTCTTTTATATGTGCTGACAATCTTCTATCAGAACACACACCACCTTAGATTGGACGTAATTCCTCATCTGGTTGTTTAATTCACACCTGTAACCACTAAGTAGGCAATAGAGAGTTGGTCTTGTCATAAGATGGCTATTTGACCCTGGGCCACTTAGTAGAACATTTTGGAGTTTCAGGATCTATATATGAATATATATAGATAGTTCTTGGGATAGTATATAGAATATGGTAAATCCTCAATAAAGGTTAAGTATATTTTTTTCACTAGATAGTGAATTTCTCAGGAATGAGTTTTGATAACTGTCTCATTTAATTTATGACAGTAAGTACAAACACATTATTAACTAAGTTGCTATTTTTTAAAAAATTCAGGGTCCAGAATTATGAATGATTATTGCATAATGGAATTTATTATTGACTTTTTTGAATGCAATTTGGGATACATTAGGGGAGCCCCTACTAGGTAAGTGCTCTAGGAACACATAGGCATCAGTGTACCAGGTAGTTTTGTTGTGAGATGGTGCATTTGGCTTCTGTGAATTTTTTTTTTTAAGATTCTTTCAGTGAGTTTGCTATTTCATTATGGGTGATTTATGAGTACACCTGCCCACACTGCACTGATTGTTCAATAATTTTTGACCAAAAACAGAATGATCCCATACCCCACCCTCCTTATTTACTGGATCTTTTTTTGCTTGTTTCCCCACATGAAAAGAGTCCTTAAAGGAAATGTTCTGCCAGTATGGAAGAGGTGAGATCAAAAATGGCAGAAACACTAAATGGCATCAAAATAGACGAGTTGTCGATAGGTGTATTGCATCAGACAGAGAGTACATTGAAGGTGACTGAAGTCTATACATGTAAGAGTTTATACATGTAAGAATAAATACACATTTTTTAAGAAATAAATTCCGGTTTGGGGGGAGACTCTCATACATCAAGAATCTGGCAATATTAGGTAACTTCATCCAATAACTTTTACTTTGGGAGGTTTTTTCCCAAAGAAATGATCACAGATTCATACAAAAATTGATTTGTTCATTCCTCAAATACATGGAATGTCTATTAGATATCATGCTCTGTGTTACATTCAATGTTTACTGAGTTTTTATTATAAGGCAAAAGTTTGGAAAAGCCTAAATATTCATCAACAGAGACTTTGTACTGTGGATTATATGCAATTATAAAATAATATTTTTAGAGAACATTCAATGATCTCAAATGATGATGTATTTAAAAATTAGAGTACTGAAGTCATAAAATATAACCCATTTTTTTTTTACATTTACACACACACACACACACACACAAACTCTTTTTTT